>NW_022473905.1:60510-163254 GCF_009769535.1 Thamnophis elegans | reverse complement strand
CCCTGCCCTCCTCCGGGGAGCCTGCAGCCTTAAGCAAGCCTTTGCACAGTAAAGAAAATCTCACGAGCGAGAGAAGTTCTTAATTGCTTTTACTGTGAAGTTGGCGGAAGCTTCCGAGGCTGCAGGCAACCAGAGATGGGGTGGGGGAATGCTGCCTGTACTCCTCCTCCTAAAGCAACCTCGCAGTTTTCAAGATCGTCTGCAGAGGCATTTTTAAAAAGAAAACGGTCTTCTTGGGAGGGGGAATGGGCTACACTCAGAGGAGCCGGCGCTTGGGGCGCCCTGAAACAACGCATCCCCACCGCCTCGTTCTACTCAGCAAGCGGGGACATCCCGTCTGTGCCCCTTCTGCTGCCGCCACCTCCGCTCCCAAACGCAACTATCAGCTGCGAGCAGGTGACTGAAGCTGCTGCTTGCAGTCATTTACGGCTGCAGATAGATTGTGCCTGTAGCGGGAAGCTCTTTGCCCTGTGAGAGCTCCTCTCCAGCACTCCTAGTTTGGTAACATCATCAGTGCTAGAAGGGAGTGGGGTTGGGGGGGGGGAAGGAGGAGAAAGTTAGGACAAAAAAGAAAAGATAAAGAGGGAGAGGACTGTGGGGTCCTTTGGTGTTCTCTGAACGTGGTAGTTTTTAATTATTTTAGGGAATTTTTTATTTATTTATTGTTTATAGAATGTTTATTACAAGAAATGTTATTCCTTTTGCAAATGTTTTATTTGTGATGCATATGTTGCTTTTAAGTGTTCACACCAGGTTATGTGTCTCAAAGTGGCTGCTTTTCTATGGGCAGGCCAGGTTGTTGCAAGGCAGTGTGTTTCACCCTCCTTGTTTAGGTAATTCTGAGGTGGTGATGGTTCTGTGAGCGCCTGTCCTTTATAATTTTCCACATTGCCTTGATGGTTTTTGTTCCAGTGACTTTGTCATTCCTGTTCTTAGGCTTAGGAAAAAAAAAACTGGTTTCATTGGCAGTCCTTTTTTTTGGGGGGGGGGGACTTTTATTTTTTTGGTGTTTTCCTAGCACTGTCACAGTTTGTGGGTGTGGGGTGGGTGTGTAATGTCCACAGTTATCTATGCATTAATAATGATCTAGTAATATTAATAATATCTAGTAATTAGTAATATCTAGTACCATCGTCCTTGGCCACTGCTACCAGGTCACATGGGTGGCAGGCCACTCCCATCCGGTCACATGGGTGGCAAGCCACTCCCATCGGGTCACATGGGCAGCAAGCCACTCCCACAAAGGAGGCCACGCCCACAGAGTAGGTTCGAACAATTTTTGAAACCCACCCCTGGAATAGATATATAGATTTTTAAATAAATATTGCATGTTAATAATCTAATATTGCTAACAACTAGCTCCTGAAACATCTCATCTATATCAGCAAAGTGAAACACGATTTGCTGGCTTTCTAGATGTTAGTGCATTGTCATAATTAACAGAGAAATATTATGTAGGAAATTGATTGCCCTCAAAATGGAGCTCAGTCTGTTGGCCCTGATCCAAGCTCTTTCTCCAGGTCCTTGTTTAAGAGGGAGGTTTGGGCTCAATGGAGCCATGAGAAGAAGGATTGATACTTACCAAGGAGGAAGGGAAGGATGCATATTTGAACCCCTGTTATTCTGTCTAGATATTGACAACTTACCCAAACGAATGAAGGATCCAAAAACAGATGATAAATAAATGTTGTTTCATTCTTTGACAAAAATGGGTGATTTAGTGGACCAGCAAAAGGCAGTGCACGTAGTATACAGTACTTGGATTTTAGAAAGGCTTTGACAAAGTAAACCACCATCTACCTCTTGGTAAGCTAAAAATACGTGGGATAGACAGCATCACCCACAGATGGACTCAGCCTGTGGTCCTCAATGGAACTACGTCTGCATGGAGGGAAAAAGCAGTGGGGGACCCTAATGTTCCATTTTAGGCCCAGTACTCTTCAACATCTTCATCAATGATTTGGATGAGGGATAGATGGGGAACTCATCAAATTTGGAAATGACACAAAAGTGTCAGGAACAGCCAACACCCCAGAAGATAGGCTCGAGATCCAGATGGATCTACATAGACTTGAACACTGGGCCTATCTAAGAAAATGAAATTCAATGTAGAGAAAAGTAAAGTCTTACACTTGGGCTAAAAATACCAAATGTACAGGTACAGATTAGGTGAAACCTGGCTCAATAGCAGGAACTGTGAGAGGGATCTTGGAATCTTAGAGGACAATCTCTCAAATGTGAGCCAACAATGTGTGGCAGCAGCCAAAAAAAGCCATTGCAATCCTAGGCTGCATCAACAGAAGGAGAGAATCCAAATCACGTGAAGTATTGGTACCGCTTTATAATGTCATGGAAAAACCACCCTTGGAATAGTGCATGGATGGAGAACCTTTTCAGCACCAAGTGCTCTTGTCAGGGACGTGATCTGGAAGAGGAGTTGCCCAGTGTGCATGCGCACCAGGCAGCTCCTCTTCCGGTTTCTGGCATGCACGCGTGCAATGATCAGTTGGCTGGTGCGCATGCGCTTGTGGAAACCGGAATACCACCTCTTCCAGTTTCTGGCACTGCAATGCACTCAAATGCCAGCTGATCATTGTGCACATGTGTGCACCAGAAACCCAGAAGAGCAACAGGCAAGGCCGCGCATGCCAGGCAACATGGCTTTGCTTTCCATTTAGCTCGAACTAAGAAGCTGAGGCAGTGGGCACCATTTCCCCTCCTGAGGCCTCCGTGCATCCTGGGCCCCCAGAAACACTCTGCCAGCCAAATGCTTTTTTCTTAATTTTGCAGTTTCAGTACGTGGGGCTTGCGAAGGTAAGGCATGAGCTCAGCCGGCGGGTGGCCGGGGTGATTTGGGTGGGGCAGCCTCATGGTCCCATGTGGGTCGGATTAATGGCTTCAGTGGGATTTATCCGGCCTGCGGGCCGTAGTTTGAGGACCCCTGAAATAGGGTCTCCTTCTTGAGCAGAGGGTTGGACTAGAAGACCTCAAAGTTCCCTTCCAACCGTTTTATTTTGTTATAACTTCTGTTATAGGTACATATGTTTAGCATGCTAAATACCTATTGGAATATAGTTAGTTATAGTTATAGTTTATTAGTTTTGTATGCCGCCCACTCCCGAAGGACTCCGGGCGGCTTACAATAAAAAGGGAAAGGGGATAAATAAGACAATACAACAGTTTAAAATACAACAACATTCATAGTTAAAGTGGGGCTGGATACTTCAACAGCCCCAGGCCTGCCGGAACAGCCAGGACTTAGTAGCTTTACGGAAGGCAGGGAGGGTAGTAAGGGTCTGGATTTCCACGGGAAGCTCGTTCCAGAGGGCCGGAGCTGCAACAGAGAAGGCTCTCCCCCGGGGGGGGGGGGTCGCCAGCCGACATTGGCTGGCTGATGAAATCCGGAGAAGGCCTAATCTGTGCGATCAAATCGATCTTGGGAGGTAATTGGCAGGAGGCGGTCTCTCTATACTGATTTACACTGTGATATTATCATACTTACACATTGGATTATATACCCTGTGAGGAAGACTTGGGTTCTTTTCTCATAATAATTATCTGATACTTATAAATCAAGTTCAAAAGTTATGGTCTTTGGGAAATGACATCCTAGCCATAGATGGTCAGCCAATAGAGCAAGTAAGACCTTTCCTTACCTGGGGTTGTTTTCTCTGAGACTGAATCTTGGCTCCCTCATCATCAAAGGAGCTCAGTTAGATCAAAGGCAGGAGTGAAAGTGGTGCTTAAAAGAAAACCTCATAGCTCTCCAGATTCCTCAGCCCCAATTATTGAAGTATGTGAGGCCAAGGTTACCCCCATGTTCTTACATCAATCTGATGTTTGGGGCTTCAGAGAGAAACCACCAGCAGAACCAACCGAATCCCAGCCACTGAGGATTATCTTGGGGTGGACAAAAGGACTCCAGCTGCTGCCCTCAGAGCTGATTTGGGAATTTTCACAATTTCTGCTTTGCCTAAAATCAGAAAATATGGGTATTGGCATAAAATTTAATCTATGGAAACTGACAGACTCAGAAAATTGTGGCTGTTAGAACAGAGAAAACTTCAATTAAAGACCAATCTTGTCTTGTACAACTGACAAACTGTATTAGGAACTGACGTCTCCATGTTTCTTGTACACCTGGAGAAGAAGCTAAAAAGATTCCTCCACAAAGAATCTGGGCCATAGAAGAATGAAAATATGCAGCAATGTTAAAAAATTATAGTAGGCCGTTTATTGGAATAGAATAATTCAGTTGGCATTTGCACATGTTAATCTAATTGAAATAAATTGTAGGGGTGAGATACAGTAATATGATTTACATTGTTTATAGTTTTTTAATTTGTTTATTATTTTCCGCTTTTATTATACAATCTTGCTAATATTCTGTCTTTAATATTTTAAACAATGTCTAATTAACAAATGATTCTAATGCTTTCCTGAGAACAAGATTGGATTTATTAAAATCTAATATTGTGGACTTGATCTGACCCAAATATAACACAGCATTCTTCATTGTGCAAGGTTTTTGAATGCAGCTCAGAATCTGATAAGTCCAATGAAACTCTGAAGATGAGGCTACGGATTATCAGCTTTTATTTCTGCAGAAAGCAAAAGACTGGACGACCTTTTGGTCTCCCACCTTAACAGATCAGGCAGAGGGAGAAAAACAGGTGCACACCAAAAACTTTTCCAAATATCTTACAGCTCACACAGCTTGCACAGAACGTCATTGCTATAGAAACATAAATTGATATCATGTGAATTTCATGATTTTTCTCAGTGCTCTGAAAACAATGGACTTTAGAAGGGAAAAGAAATCCATTTTCTGGCGTATAACTCAGAGCTTTGTTAGGGAATGCAGAACTTACATTTTAAGTTACACGCAAGGCTCCTTGGCAGAATCGACATTTTACTTTTCACAAGACGTTACTTTGCTAGGCTAAGGTTGGCAATTCGCCTAAACCAGGATGGCAAACCTATGGCACACGTGCAACAGGTGGCACGCGGAGCCATTTGTCAGGGCACGCAAAGTGTTGCCCTGTTACCTGGCAGGCACGCATGCCATTTCAGTTCAGCCTGTTTTAAAAGCCATTTTTCGCCCTCCCTAGGCTCCAGAGGCTTTATAGGAGCCTGAGAAGGGCGAAAACAGACACCCCCCCCCGAGTCCCTGAAGCCACCAGAGTCCAAAAAAAAGGCCCTAAGGGCAAACTGGATGCTTGGGAACAGACTTCCGGTTCGCTCGTAGGGCAGGTTTAAGCCCTCCGGAGCCTTCAGGGACATTCAGGGGGCTTCCCTGAAGCCTTGGGAGGACTAAAAATGACCCTACGAGCAAACCGGATGTCACTTCCATTTGCTCATAGGGTTGTTTTTAGTCCTCCCGAGGCTTCAGAGAAGCTCCTGAAGCCTCCAGAGGGCCTCCGGGGTGAGGCTGTTTTCACCCTCCCCAGGTTCCTATAAAACCTCTGGCGCGTGAAAAAAGCATGCAAAAAAGGGGGGTCATAGCTGTTATGCATGCATGCACGTTGGTGGGGAGGTGTCACACATTGCATTATGGGTGCAGCATGCCCGCGCACAACACCCCCCCCCCGGGGCTCCCCCGCTTATGGCACGTGAGCCAAAAAAGGTTTGCCATCGCTGGCCTAGATGTTTTATCCATGCAAGTTTGAGAGCAACACATGCAGCACTCAGGTCATCTGTTAGTCCAGGGGTGTCAAACTCAATTTCATTGAGGGCCCCATTGTGGTTGATTTTGGAGGCCATGGTGGGCGTGCTCTCACTGCTGCTGTGCTCACTGCCCTTGGTTGCCAATGGTGTGTGCAGGAGGGCAAAGTATGTGGGTCAGAGGGAGGCCCACTCTCTCTCCTTATGAGACCTAGCTTTGTAACCAAAGCATCCTCAATGATAGGATGGGAGACCACCAGGAGAGGTCGGGAGGAGGGGACAAGGGGATGGTCAAAGGCAGCAGGGCTGCTGGAGATCAAGTGCTAAGGCAAGATTAACCTCACACTTTCACTCTCTCATTATAATCTCCTTCCTTCCCTTCTGTTAGCTGCCCTCTTCATTCTTCCTTCCCCTCTTTCCCTCTTTTTGCTTCCTTGCTCTCTTCCCCTCTTTCCTTATTTTTCTTTGTCTTTTCTGTCCTGACTGGGATGCTCCAATGCAAAAGGGGAAACATTCCTTGCCTTGTGATCAAATGCCACTTTTGCTAGTAGTTTGTGGCCACTGAAAAGACTGAGAACAAACCAGGCTCAGTTTATTCCACGCTTGCATTTCATGAGAGAAAGTGTGCTTTAGCCAGGGCACTCAAACTGCTGCCAATGGTGTGGGCGACAGCTGAGCAGGGAGGCAGGTTGTGTGTGTACATTAATCCCCATTCAAGCAGGGCCTCTCATTTCCTCCCCGGCACATTTGGGGCATGGAGGCTGATGCCACCTAAGCACCATGATTGCCCCCTCCCCAGCCAGCCCCACCTGACCTGCTCCCTGGCAGCTCCTGCAAATCCTGGCCATTCTCCTCCTCCTCTTCTTGTGTCGTTGTCCTTCTCGCCCAAGCGGCAATGGGCTCCACAGGACAGGCTCTCATTTCTGCACTGGGGCAGAAAACTCTGGTGGGCTGGAAGTGAGTGTGGATGGCCTCCCCCTCCCCCCCAGTGCTTCCTTGCTCAGTTGGAGGATTCCTTCAGCCTTCAAACAGTTGCAGGGTTTTTTCTTTCCTCCCAGGTTGCTGCAAGAGGCTTTCCAGGGCCAAAGTGGGGGGAAAAAAACCCAGCACTTTCTGCACCCCATTTTGGCCCTGGAAAGCTTCCTGCACAAACCTCGAAGGAAAAATAAAAAATAAAACCCCTGCAACTGTTTGAAGGCTGAAGGAAGCCTCCTACTGAGCGAGAAAGCACTGGAGGCCCAGACCATTCATTCCTGCCCACCGGAGTTTCCTGCGCAATGTGAGCACGCACACACACACACACACACACACACACACTGCATACTCACGCGTCCCCCACCCTGGCCCTCCACAAAGGCCCGAAAACCAGCTGGCTGGCAGGAGGTGTGCCTGCATGTGGATGCTAGTGGAGCTGGGCTGGGGTGGCTGGGTGCCGGGAGAGGAGGCTCTGCATGCCACAGGTTCCCATCACGGCTCTAATCCTTTCAATTCCTTTTCCAGATCAATCGTGTAAGAGCTTCAGAGGCTCTGAGTGATAAAAGCAAATTCCCCTTTTTCCACCACATGTTCCCCAAAGAAGGATTCCATTACCCAGCAATTGTCCAGCTGCTCCTCCACTTCAGATGGACCCTGATTGGCCTCTTTGCTTCAGACACAGAAAAGGGAGAGAATTTCATGAGAACTTTTCCTCCTGTGCTTGTCAGGAATGCAATTTGTGTGGTTATATCACAACTGTTCTCAACAACTGGACATTCAGCAGCCCTCAGGGATTCCCTCTCTAAGTGGAGACAAGTCAACGTCTTTGTTCACTTCATGGAATTTGATTACATTTGGGACATAATTCTTCCTTTCCATTTAACACTTATGCATCTCCCAGGACCCATTGAGGGGAAAGTCTGGATCCTCACAACTTTTACAGTGTATAATGGACAAGCCCAGGTTTCTCAAATACATCCATAGTATTTGGAACTGTCGTTTTCTGGTAAAAGAAAGGCCAAAAGATTCTGCTTTTGATCCCTTTTTCTTTGTGGAAGAAAAGTTTCAAGATCATTATTTTCATTGTTCTCTTTCAAAGAACGTCTTTTCTGTCAAAGGCCGCAGAAGATGCACCCAGAAAGCCCCACTGGAGACCCAGAGGAAAAGGGCAGAAAAAAGGCTTCAAATCGCTACAAAGCTTATAGTCTCATGAAGACTCTGGCCCAGGCCCTGAATGCTGCATATTCCTCCAGATCAAGGAGGGGAAGGAAGGAGGATGAAAAGATCTCGGGGTCTCCAAGGCTGCAGCCATGGCAGGTAAGGGATCCCGATATGGATCCATTAATCTTAGATCCTTTGGAGGAGGAATCCAGGGAGGAGGGGAACCATCTCAACAGATTTGGCCAATTTAATTACTCAGGGAATAATGGCTCCAAAATAGATACCATGACATTTTTATATTTAGCACTGCTAATTGGAAAATGCTGTATTCTTTTTTAAAATAAATTCCTGTATTTGTGAGTATGTGATTAGCCTGGTGGAATTCCACCTTCCTTCCGTCCCCATTGCAGGTGGGTCTGTGTGCAGCTGGACAGGCAGCTGAGCCCCCCTATTCTCCTCCAATGAAAGGGAGCCTGGCGTGGATCTGGATGCTTTATTGGGAGAAGAGGGCAGGTGAAACTGAGGAGATGCAAAGAGTGGAAATCAAATAGAAAGACGAGATAGGCAGCATTAACTAACAGCCAACAAAGGAGCAGCTGGAACCTCTCCAGCGATGCTCCATGTGAGGGAGGGAGGCCGTCTCCGGATGACCAGGGGTCTCGGTCACAACGGCTGCTTCCGTCTTCTCCAAAGGCTGACAGAAAATGGAGTCTGGCTTCAGACCTTATAGTTAGGCTTATCTGCCCCTGGCCACTAGGTGGGGCTAGAGCAACAACAGCACAAGAGTTCCCGTTTTTCAGAAATAAAATGCACCTTTTTCCCTGAAAAAAGAGCCTGAAATCTGGGTGCGTATTATACATCCAATACAGCATTTTTTGCCTCCCGAAGCCCCGCCCCCTTCACCAAAATGGCCGTGCATACCCTTATGGAGGCTTTCAGAGAGCTCCTGGGGGCTGGGGAGGGCAGTAATGAGCAAAAAATGGACCATTTTTGCCCCCCCCAACCCCCAGCAGCAGTCTATAAGCCTCCATAAGGCTATGCATACAATATTTCTGACAAAAATGGGCTTGTTTTTGAGAAAAAGGGCCATTTTTTGCTCATTCCCCCCCTACCAGAAGCACTCTGCAAGCCCCCCCACCAAGGCTATTCATGACTTTTTTAAAAGGGGGGGGCGTTTTCACAAAAACGAGCTGTTTGGGGGATGTTTGCAGAGTGTAAAACTTTTCCCCCCCCTTTTGGAAAGCTCTTTAACTGGTTGATGAGAATTACATTGATCGAGTGCTGTGCCAGCAGAAACAAAGTCTTAGGTGCTGCAGATTGTCAGCGATTTCCTTCTCCAGCACATGGATAACACACCTGGAAATCTACCTACCTACCTACTCTCTCCACCCCTCCCTACTCTATTTCTCTCTCTATCTCTTTTTATTTCTCGCTCTCTATCCTTCTACCTACCTACCCCCCTCTCTCTATCCCTACCTACCTACTGTATTTCTCTAACTCTCTATCTCTCTATTTCTCTCTCTCTCTATCCTTTTATCTACCTCCCTACCTAACTACTCTCTCTCTCTCCCTATCTTTCTACTGTATTTCTCTCTCTTTCTCTCTCTCTTTCTCTCCCTCTTCCTACCTACCTAGTTTTTTTTAAAAAAATTGCCTCTTCAAAATCTTGGTGCATCTTATACTTCAGTGCATCTTATACTCTGAAAAATACAGTACATGTTGTGGCATGACAACCTTTATAAATTTGGAGGAAACCCTGAGACCATCTAGCCCAACCCCTCCTCTCTGCAGGAATCCCAGTTCAAGCCTCTGACTGATGGCTGCTCAGTCTTTGCTCTCAGAGGATCCATGAAGAGGAGACTGAACTTCTCTGCTTTAGTGGCTCAGCTCTAAAACAGCGCATCCTTTTATCCTATTTTTCTCTCATTTAGTTAAAATCTCCTCTCTTGTAACTGAATTCACTTTTTCCAAGTCTGACACTCTGGAATAAGAGTGAGCAGAGCTTACACTCGTGTGTAACAGGAGTCAGTTATTGGAAGAGGGTTCTATCCAGTGGTGGGATTCAAATCTTTTTACTACTGGTTCTGTGGGCATGGCTTGGTGGTCATGTGACTGGGTGGGTGTGGCTTGGAGGTCATGTAACTGGGTGGGCGTGGCTTGGTGATCATGTGACTGGGTGGGCATGGCTTGGTGGTCTTGTGACTGGGTGGGCATGGCTTGGTGGGCATGTGACTGGGTGGGTGTGACTTGGTCATGTGACTGGGTGGGCGTGGCTTGGTGGGCATGTGACTGGGTGGGTGTGGCTTGGTGGTCATGTGATTGGGTGGGCATGGCTTGGTGGTCATGTGACTGGGTGGGCGTGGCTTGGTGGTCATGTGATTGGGTGGGTGTGGCTTGGTGGTCATGTGATTGGGTGGGTGTAGCCAACTTGACATCACTCACGTCAAAGGATTCCTTGCCTGGCCTCTCCTAGCGTCAACAAGATACAATTTCCCTGTCTATTTATTTACTACTAATGAACATCCAAAATACACAATTTAATCCTATGTATATATGCCATATGTGTACATACATATTACAAGCTATAGTGTGTGTATAGGCACACAAAAAGATACGTTATCTACTTTATACACTGTATGTGTATCACACACACACACACACACACCACACACACAAACACTGAGCTCTTCTAAAACTATACACATTCAACCTCACTTATTGCGTTTGGAAAAAGACAACCAGAGTCCACTTTCTGCCACACATTTAACTATCCCTTCTGCACATTAGAACTTTACACAGGCCTTCAGATGTTCTTCCCTAGCCTGTGCATGACTGTTAGAGCCAGGAGATGTCATGGATTGAGTAAAATGTGGCAAAGCTCACTTAACAACGCTCTTGCTTAGCAACCAAAATGTTGGCCTCAATTGTCATAAGTCAAGGACTGTCTCTGCCTTCCTCTGCATGGCAGCCTTGTCCTAGTAAACTCCTTCCCTTTTCTGGCAATTTTCCTCTCTGTTAGAGGCACCAAAATAATCCAGAGGATATAAGGTCTCCAGCTGGAGCAGGGGGTTGGACTAGATGGCTTCCAAGGCCCCTACTAGAGCAGGGATTGGACTAGAAAATGACCTCCAAGATCCCTTCCAGCCCTTTCAAACACTGTTGTGCTGTTTGAAGGAGTCTTCTGAAGCCATGGTTTGTGTCCTTCCTTCCTCTCATTTTCTCTCTTCCCTCCATCCCTCCCTCCATGTATCTATTGACCCCTCCATCCAACTATATTTCATTCACTTTCTCCTCCCTCCCTCTCGTTCTTTCTTTCCCTTCCTTCTAACACCCCCTTTTCTTTCTCTCTTTCCATTTCTTTGTTTTCCTTTTCTATCTTTTTCCAATTCTTTCTTCTTTCTCTCTCTTTCTACCCCTTCCTTTCCTCCTTCCAAAGCTAGGAGATCCACCTGAAACAAAAGCTCCTTTGGATGAAACCACCCATTTTACACACACACATAGACAGACACTCTTCCAACCAGCTCTGTGGCTCCCCTCATTGTTTGATTTTAGTGCTGGGCCGGTGGCCGAAGTCCTTTCCAAGCACCCGGCAGCATCGCTCGCATCCCAGGAAAGCCCGGCTGATTAACTTACTGGAACGCACTTCGATCGGTGCCTTTTCTGCGCAGGCAACCTTCTCTCTCTGGAGCAGGCAGAGAAGGAGGACTTGCAGGGATAAAAGTGTGAGTGTGAGAGTGTGTGTGAGAGAGAGAGAGGGGGGCAGGGGGAATCAAGTAGAATTAGCACATTTAGAGATGTTTTCCATCAGGATGATGAGGGAGAAGATTAACCTGACAACGTTCTTCCTGATCAACCTATGCTTTCTGGGAAACCTGTTGTTTTCAAAGAGTTTATGGATCATCTTTTTTTTCTCTGTACATTTTATTTGCCATTTGCTCTAGAATGTTCCATAATTGAGCAATTGTGTCGATTATATTTTCTTTATATTTTGTCACTAAATGATTGACAATTTTTTCTCAAACTTTTCATTCACTTATGAAGATAATTTGTAATTTGCAGTATTTGTATCCTATTTAACCATATTTGGAGATTAGACAATTGTAGAAAAAGATTCAATGTGGGATAAGAACAAAGTTTTCTGCTTTTCAAATTCTTGGATGTTCCCATTCTAGTTTCATCCCTTTCTGGAGAAGAAGAATTTGGAATATTTCTGACCTTAAGCTGTACTTGGACCAAAATGGAGAGATAAGAGCAGATCTGTTCATTGCTGGCTACTTGGTTCTCCCCAACGAACGTCCCAGGAGAGAGATCTGGCGTATTTATAAGACAGAGACTTTCTATCAAACAAGGTGCTCTTTCACGGCTAAAGTTGCTGAATAAGGTGGGTGAAATTTTGGTGTCTTTTCTCCGTTTTCCAAGGTCCCATTTCAAGTGGGCAAAGCCGAGAATCTCCAGGGTGGTTGGCATCCCATGCCAGTTGGTGTTATCTGATTGTAGTTCTTCAACAGACGGGACCTACAGTGAGTGGAGGGGCTTTGCAATGTTTTATGGAAATCTTTCAGATCTTACTGGTCAGAGGTTTCTTTCTTCATCACAGTTTTACTCTTTATTGAAAATCTAATGGAATAGAAATTTCCTAAATCTTTTGCAATAAATTTTATTCTCAGTTTTAATATATCATCATATGTAAATCTTTTTTCAATTCCATCTCTGCTGACTTTATTACGTGGAAAAGTCGTTTATTGTAATGTTAAATGCCAAAAGCAAAAGGGAGGAACTAAATGAAGAATCTGCCAGTAGTTAGTTATACCTCCTGCATCTTCTTAGTAGTAGTCAGGTATTTCATATTTACTTACATGAAGACCAGAGGCTATTTGGCTAATGTCAGTGTCTATCTATTTTCCATGAATGTTGACTACTAACACATTTTCTTTGGCTTTCTTCATTTTTCTGCTCAGTCCCTGCCTGAGTCCAACTGTGTGGAAAATTGTCATCCTGGATTTGTCAAGAGGGCTCGAGAAGGAGAGCCAGTTTGCTGCTATGACTGCGTTCCTTGTCCGGAGGGAACCTTCTCCACTCAGGAAGGTAGGTCACACTGAGGAAAATGGGAGGCTTTCTGGAACTGGATCCATCCAGAATCTTTTCATGAAAGTGCAAGTTAAAAGACAAAGCTCACCTTTTTTAATTTTTAACTTGCACAATTTCTTATCTAAATGGAAGGAAATCAAAAAGTCTTTGAAGGAGGGGCTGGGAGGAGATGGGAGGAGGGGGTGGCAGACTGGGCAAGCTTACTAATAGCAGAGGAAACGTCTCTCCTGCTTTCTAGTCTGGATATGTGCTGCTAAGTTCACCTTTCTAGGAAGTCTGAGTTCTTTGAAACTTGATGAGTGTTTTAGGTCCACCTTCTGAAAGACCCTGCAATTCCTGGTATATTGGATCCTCCCCCTGAGGATGACTGAGAAGGTGTCACTGTTCCATAATGTGTGCTGTGGATAGTTATGGGGCAACTCATTGCACAATATTCTGACAGTCATGTAGATCAATCAATCAGAGTAGAGCTGGAAAGGACCTTGGAGGTCTTCTAGTGCTACTCCCTGCTCAAGCAGGAGACCTGATACCATTTCAGACAAGTGACTGTCCAGTCTCTTCTTAAAAACATCCAATTTGAAGCACCCACAACTTCTGGAGGCCAGCTGTTCCACTGGTTAATTGTTGTCACTGTGAGGAAATTTCTCCTGAATTCCATATAGCTTCCAGATGTTACAAGATACTGTAGGTATCCTCTAAGTCCAGTATATTAATTGCCATGTGGCAGGATTCTAATATTTGTATAAAAGATTATGTGATTCATATTAACCTGTAATAATGCAGCTTCCTATGAATTACATTACACATTACACAAGAAATAATTAACACCCTTGGACTTTCCTCAACTTCATATACCTAGCTACTTTAAAAAAGTTACATCCCTCTTATGCTATTTTTAATGAAAAATAAAAGGAACGGAATATTGAAGAAAATTGATTTTTGGTTTCTCAGATGCAGAAGAATGCACCAAGTGTCCAGATGACAATATCCAAATAAGGCCAGAGTCCAATGTATCCCCAAAGTTATAGCCTTCCTGTCTTATGAAGAACATCTGGGCATCATCCTGGTCTCTTTGCCCTGCTCTTCTTCCTAACTACAGTCCTTTTTTAATTATCTTCTTAAATATGGAGAAACTCCCATTGTCAAAGCCAACAACCGGGACCTCTCCTACATCCTCCTGGTCTCCCTCCTTGCTTTGCTTCTTGTCTCCTTCTCTCTTCATGGTCAACCAAGGAAAGCCCTGCCTTCTCCGACAAACGTTTTTCAGCATCATCTCTCATTTGCTGTTTCGTCGCTCTTGGTCAAAACCAGCACGTGGGTGCGGCTTTCCTGGCCACAAAACCAGGAAATCGGTGAAGAGATGGTTGGGGAAGAGCTTGGCCAACTCCATCATCCTTGTCGTCTACTGCAGTCCAAAGATCATCGGTTTCCTTTGGCTGGGAGTTTCTCCCCCCTGTCCCTGACTCTGACCTCCACTCCCACCTGGAGGATCATCCTGCAATGCAACGAAGGGGCCGTTTCATGTTACTACGTCACCCTCAGCTACATGGCTTCCTGGCTGCCATCTGCTTCACGGTGGCTTTCCTGGCCAGGATCTGCCTGGGCCTTCAACGAAGCCAAGCTGAGTCACCTTCAGCATGCTGGTCTTCTGCATGTCTGGGTGACTTTTGTGCCCACCTACCTGAGCACCAAAGGGAGAATACATGGTGGCTGTTCAGATTCTTCTCCATGCCTGGGCCTCCAGTGCTGTCTGCTGGGCTGCATCTTCATCCCCAAGTGCTACATTATCCTTCTGAGGCAGACCTGAACACAAGGGAACAGCTTACAGCCAGAACAAATATAAAAACATGAGCTATTAAGAGTCAGAAACACACCATTGTTTGTAAAAGTACTTTTTTACCTGGCTACTAAAGGGGATTCAAATAATTTAATCATTAAAACAGACCTATCATAAAAGTATGAGGATTCTTTTACTGTGAAAAACATTTACCAATTCTAAAAAAAAATCAGTTGTTTCTACAATCATCAAGAATTGTAATATCTATCAGCCATTATAAATATATGGAACTTGCCTGGGCAACTGTTTCAATCACTACTTTAAACAAAAGTTAGCATTCAAGTGATGAAGTCAAGTTTGGATGGAAAGAAGGAAAATAATCTGGAGTTGTTACAGTTTTTATTCCATCCCATCTTGGGATTTCAGCGACTTCCACAAATAAGAGGAAAGAGAGAAGCTTTGGAAATCCAGACCATGCAGGAAATTAGAGACAGGTCCTTTCATATAGGAGTAAGTGGAGTAAAGAGAAAAGAAGGAAAGTGTTAAGAGGAATGCAAACAGAGGAAAGGAAACTCCAGCACAGGGAATGACTTAGAATGAAACTGACCAGGAGGAGCCTGGTTGGAAGTCCTTGTTGTATGCAATCTTCTGGTGAAGCTAAGGATTCTCCCAATGAGACAGTCTCTGGCCTGGAAAAGCTCCATGGATTGTTTCTATCCTGGTGCCATACTCAGCAGCAGGGACATGCAGTCAGGGGAGGCAGGGGAGGCAGAGCCTCACCACTGTCATCATGGGAAAAAATGTAAAAGGAAAAAGGCAAGAGCTGAGGTCAAGCTGAGCTAGTTGCTACCAGAGTCACCGTGGATGACTCTGCTTAACTGTTTAAAAAAGCCTCTAAAAAAGCACCCTCTACAGAAGGAGGCAGGAGAACGACGTGCCTCATCTAGTCTGACTTTAGCGTTTTATTCACTCGAGCAGAGTTAAGCAAGGGTTAAAAGCGTAGAAATTTGTGATGTAGGTGAGGCACTTTGTTCTCCTGCCTCCTCATGTAGAGGACACTTTTTAGAGGCTTTTTAAATAGTTAAGCAGAATCATCCATGGTGACTCTGGCAGCAACTAGCTCAGCCTGACCTCAGCTCTTGCCTTTTTCCTTTAACATTTTTTTTCTTTTCATCATGACAGGCAAGAGCAGAGTTGAAATCCTCTCTGAAACAGCTGGAAAATATATGTGTGGTTCGGAGGGAGGGGGAGGAATTCAAATTTCATCCTCAAGTGTAGATCCCTCCCCGTGTAGTTTGATTGCAGGCAGAGCCACGTTGCCTTTTCAAACACACACACACACACACACACACACATGCACACACACACACAGCTGCATAAAACTATACAAGCCCAGGTTCACTGATTACAAGTTTGAAAAGGCAACGTGACTCTGCCTACAATCAAAGGCTCGGATCGGAAGGCAGCAGCGGAATGGGGGGTGGTATGGTAGAGGAGTTGCTTTCAAGCCATTGGAAAATATATCCAATCCAACTTCTGTGTTTGTGTTTGTTTCAGAAAGAGTGAGTGAGAGAGGGAAGGGGGTAGGAGAGATAGTCCAATCCAACTTCTCTATGTGCGTGTGTCTGTTTGAGAGAGGGGGGAGGGAGGGAGAAAGGGAGGAAGGAGGGGGAGGGAGAAGAAAAAGAATGAAGGAAACTTTTTCGCAAACAAATGCTGTCACTTTAAATCGGAACTGAAACCCACCACTGTGTCAGTGCCTCACCAGCCATAAACCTCACCGCATGTCACTGCTCAGCGGGTACTTCATTCTCAGCTTCCCAGAGACTGGCTGGGACACCAGCAGCACCAGAACCAGGAGCAGGAGGTCCACAATTCATGGGGTGAACCAATCAACCCCCTTCCTGTTCTAAAGAAGAATTAGAAGAACTCAAAGGACTCCTGTTATGTTCTGGGCGAAGATTGGAGGCGAGGCCAGAGTGAATTCTAACAGCCCTTTATTCAATACTGCCTGCGAGGTATCAACTCCCTGGTTGTCACAGCACGTTTTAAAGGAAACTGATCACCCGAACAACCAATCAGGAGAGAGCATTTTCCCACTCCAACAGAGGACCAGAATGAAAACTTCAACTGACAACTATACACTATACACCTTCTGTACCACAAAAATAATAGGACCTCCCCGAAAATAAGGCCAAGCACTTATTTCAGGGGTTAAAAGAAAACAAGACCCTGTCTTCTTTTGGGGGAAACACAGTACAATACCACATTTTTCAGAGTATAAGACACTCTGAAGTGTAAGATGCACCTAGCTTTTGGGGAGGAAAACAAGGGAAAAATATCTGCCTCCCAGCAATTTGCCTCCTTGCAACAAACAGTACAGGCAATATACACTGCTTGTGGTGTTATATTTCAGACTATACTTATACAAGATGCTGTTAAAATTGATGTACTTTCTGGAAGTATAGTTATTCTCTGCTATTTAAAAGAAAAGCGCTTTTTAAAACAATAGCACGGGGCCTCTTCAGATCAAGCATTTCTTTTAAAAAGCTTCTTCATTTTGTTAAATTGTCTAGAATAATAAAGCAGTCTTTAAAAAATAAGTCTAATGATTTGAACATTCTATAGGCATTTATAGTTGTTGACTTGCCTCCTTGCAGCAAACAGCCTGATTAGCGCAAGAAAAAAAAATCTGCCTCCCAGCAATTTTCCACTGTACCCACTGAGCAGTGATGTGTGGTGAGGTTAATGGCTGGTGAGGCACAGACACAGTGGTGGGTTTCAAAATTTTTTAGACTTGTGGACTTCAACTCCCAGAATTCCACAGCCAGGCAATAGCAGTAGACTTAGCAGTAGACTTATATACCGCTTCATAGGGCTTTCAGCCCTCTCTAAGCGGTTTACAGAGAGTCAGCATATTGCCCCCAACAATCTGGGTCCTCATTTTACCCACCTCGGAAGGATGGAAGGCTGAGTCAACCCTGAGCCGGTGAGATTTGAACCGCTGACCTGCTGATCTAGCAGTAGCCTGCAGTGCTGCATTTAACCACTGCGCCACCTTGGCTCTAAGGCATGCTCAGTTCCGATTTAAAGCGACAGCATTTGTTTTTCACCTTTGCAAAAAAGTTTCCTTCATTCTTTTCTCCCTCTCCCTCTTCCTCCCTCTCTTCCTCCCTTCCCCCTCTCTCAAACAGACACACGCACATAGAGAAGTTGGATTGGACTATCTCTCCTACCCCCTTCCCCTCTCACTCACTCTTTCTGAAACAAACACAAACACAGAAGTTGGATTGGATATATTTTCCAATGGCTTGAAAGCAACTCCTCTACCATACCACCCCCCATTCCGCTGCTGCCTTCCGATCCGAGCCTTTGATTGTAGGCAGAGTCACGTTGCCTTTTCAAACTTGTAATCAGTGAACCTGGGCTTGTATAGTTTTATGCAGCTGTGTGTGTGTGCATGTGTGTGTGTTTGTGTGTTTGAAAAGGCAACGTGGCTCTGCCTGCAATCAAACTACACGGGGAGGGATCTACACTTGAGGATGAAATTTGAATTCCTCCCCCTCCCTCCGAACCACAAAAGAGTCTTAAAATTGGGTGCATCTTATACACTGAATACAGCATTTTTTGCCTCCCAAAATCTCGCCTCCTTCACCCAAATGGTTGTGCAGAGCCTGTAGGAGGCATCCAGAGAGCTCCTGGGGGCTGGGAAGGGCAGAAATGAGTGAAGAACAGACTAGTTTTTGCTCAATTTTGCCCCCCCCCCAGCACCCAAGAGTACTCTATAAGCCTCCTAAAGGCTATGCATGCCCTTTTTTGAGAAAAATGGGCCATTTTGCTCTTTTGGGGGGGCACCCCCCCAGCAGCACTCTACAATTCTCCTAAAGGCTATTCATTCCCTTTTTTGTGAAAAACAGGCTGTTTTTGGGAGGGCTGCAGAGTGCAAAAACTTTTTTTTATTTGCCTCTTCAAAACCTTGGTGCATCTTATACTCCAAAAAATACGGTAAATAAAAGTCATCTGGGGACAGATTGTGGGATTGGGCTGTGAACCCCTCCCCCCCATTTAGCTAACGGTGAAAATGGAGTCCTTCAAATTAAATGAAAACTATTGCTTTAAAAGTCTCTGGGAAATTCATCATCTTTTAACAATCCCATTGTTAGCATTCCAAATATCATGCAGAAAAATCAGAGTCCAAGGCAATAGTATCCTTAAAGTTCCAATGTAATAAGTCAGACATGTTGGCACATCTGTGGAAAATCCCAATTCTTAAAACTTCCTGGGATTTCACCTAGTGAAAGTTCATGATCTTAACCCCACACCCATAAATCCATCACATGGTCCAATCTTCTTCAGCCAAGCTGGCATTTCCACCCATATAGTTCCGGTCAGATGCAGAGGCGTGGAGACAAAATATGATGTTGGGCTTCTAGAAAAGAATGACAACACACATTCCACAATTCTACTCCTTTCTATTCCTCCCCTCCCAACTACTACACTAATGAAACAGCATAGGAAAATAATAGAGTGTGTGGCAGGCCAAAAATTCTAAAAGGAATATAACTGCAGGCCTGACAGACGGCCTCTCCTCAGAAGAAAACATTTCCTGAAAAGAGAATAACATAAAGTTAACATAACACAATTAACCACCTCTCCCCCCCTCAGGGGGACCCTTTGGCTTATCGGGAAACTTCTCATGGAATTGTTCTACTAACTTCTCCACTTTTAGGTTCCAGCTTTTCACCTAAGTAGCTTCAGACAAAGGGTAACCCTTCCAATGCACTAAATACTGTAAGCGACCCCTATTCAGCCTGGAGTCTACGATTTTTTCCACCTCAGATTGTGTTTCCCCTTCTATCACTACAGGAGGAGAGAAAGCTTGGGTGGATGGTCTTATGCTAGACCCAATTACTGGCTTCAACAAGCTACAATGAAATTCTGGGCCAATTTTCCCTAGCCTTCTGGGTAGAGTGAGTCAAACTGTAACTGGGTTAACTATCTTCACTATTGGGAATGGACCTAGAAATTTTGGACCAAATTCCTTGCTAGGCATTCTTAATCTCATGTATTTGGTAGATACAAAAACTTTGTCCCCCACACGGAAGGGGTTTTGGAGTGAGTGGTGTTTATCAGCTTGCTTCTTGTAGGCTTCTGCCGCATCTGCTAGAGCTTTCTTCATATTTCCCCATCCTTTCTTTAGTGTGTCCATCCATTCATTCAAAGACATGGAGGAGGGAGGTTCTCTAGGCAGCTCAGGCATGGGAACAAATTCCATGGCACTGGTAATCTGGAAAGGAGTAAATCCGGTGCTGCTGTGGACCGCATTGTTGTACGCCACTTTGGCCAAGGGTAGCAAGCCCGACCAGTTATCTTGCTGATAGTCCGCATGACATTGGATGTATTGTTCCACCACCACATTGGCCCTCTCTGCTGTGCAGTTCATGCTGGGATGAACCTCTGAGCTCAGTCTTGGGTGGACTTTCTTTCTTTCTTTCTTTCTTTCTTTCTTTCTTTCTTTCTTTCTTTCTTCTTTCTTTCTTCAACTGTTGGACAAGCCCATGTGGCGTGCGCTCCCTTCTCTTCGACAGCCGCCTCGTTTCCAATGGAGGGGGGGGGATCCATGCAGAGGAAGGTGTAAGGTGTGGCAATACGCTTAAGCCAAAAATGAATCAAAATGAAGACTTAAACAGAGGCTTGAAAAACAGAGAAACAGACTTTATTCTCTGATCAAAGTGAAAGTTCTGTGTAAGAAGGCCCAAACCCATGCACAAGAGACATGGGAGGAAAGTTCCACAAACACTGTGTCCTTTCTTATACCCAAAAAAGTCTTTGTTCTTCCTATTCTAATTATTCTAAATTACTCTGGTCCTATAATCTAACAACATTGTAAAACTCAAGTCATATATCCTAACTTACTAATTACTTTAATCACTCTAGTCATATAATCTAAATAGATTATAAAACTTCATCATATATCCTAACTTAGATTTACATCCTTCCTGGCAGGGTTTATGTTTTGTTATCTTTTCCCTTCCCTGTTTGCTTAATTGCCCTTTTGTCCCCTTATTAGCAGCACAAAAGGGGTGAGGATTGTTCTGGTATTTGAGTTGGAGCATAGTTATGTGCTGATTCCTGGAAGAGGCAGGGTGGCATATGAAGGATCCAGATCTTATCACAGGAAGAATCCAATCGATTGCAGGCATATATTTTTACAGATGCTTAGAAGGAAAATACTTTCACAGCAGTATAACATATCTGTATACTACAACAGAAGAGATATCTAGAATAACAAGTTTCTACTTTAATGCGATAATACTTATTACTTGCATTACTATTCCCTTCAAAGGAAAAATGCAAAAAATGCCCAAAGGGTGACTTGTGCATTCCTGCCAGGTGAATATGAAATTAAATTTCCAATCTTCTCTTCATTATCCTTTTAAACTCCTACAATACAGAACTTTATCACCGTAAATATTTAAATTCTTAGGGATTTATTCCTCTGCTTTCATTTGTTTCTGAGGAGCTTTGTCAAGCCAGGCGGCAGATCCAGCTGAGGAGAGTTTTTGGCTTCCACTGAAAACGCACCGTTTAAAGTTATCTCTCCTCCCGGGAATAACAGACTCTTCTTTAACTGCTATGTTTTTCAAGCCAGACTTTTCTACCTCCATTCAGAGGGAAAAGAAGAAAGCAGCCTCCTAACCTCCCTCCCTCCTCCGCCACGGGTTTTCCGATGACCTGGAGATCAAATTCCTAAGTGGGATCGGGAGAAGAGCTGTATCCCTACAGGCTTTAAAGAGGAAGACATGAAGGGGGGGGGGGGAGTGACTCGCTAACAAACTCTACTTTCGCTTTATCTCCTTCGGTCTTAATCTGTTTAAATCGCCTTCGGTATTGCGCGGGGGGGGGGGGGAGCGGCACAGAAAGTATTGCGTTTCAACGACACTTTGTGGCAAGGACACGCGTTAGTTGCGCCCTTTCCTGGCTTCTGTGTGTAAAGAGGCCAGCCTCAAAACGACTCCGGCAAAGCGGCAAGAGGGGAACGGCAGCCACTTCCCTCTCCCAACAGCCCCAACCCCTCTCCGGGAAAGTGGCTTTTGTCGGTTGCCTTTTGAAAGGCCGGAGGGCCCAGCAGAGCCTGCCAGTCAAGCCTTCCCGATGTTAAGCAAGGGAAACATCTGTTGCTTCAGTAGAAAGGAAAGCAACTTCAGAGCTACGTCTGGCGTTGGGCCGGCAAAGGCTTCCCACTGACTCCCCCCCCCCCCCCGAGTTCCTGATAGATCGAATTATTTCAGCAACCTCTCCCCCCTCGCACGTCACCTCCGCTCCGTTCTCCAAAAGCCTCATGGGGTTTTTTTGCCTTTAGGCATAAGAATGTTTAAAAGGCTTTTTTTTAAATTTGGAAACAAAAAAGATGATGCAGGTTCTGCAAGAGCGAATCTCCATCGCACGGCTACGCTTTTTCTTCCTCCAAATAATGGTCACCGCTTATTGTAGGGAGTCAGCCTCCTAACTTCAGTCCAGGCTCTGCAATTACCTTCTCTTCCCCCCCCCAAACCCGCAGAAAGAGGGGGGAATCGGTCATTATCATTAGCACTCTCTCCCACGCCTGGCCTCCCCTTCGGAGGTAAGGGGCGGGGAAGAGCAGATCTCCCGGGGACACAAATATTCCCCAAGTGGCCACCACCCGCTTCTCGTCTCCCCCCCCCCACTAGAAAACGGGAGAGGAGTGAAATAATGCTACGCTTTGGAAACGCGGATCTCCAAGGCCAGGTCCACGCCAGGAGGTTCGGGGCTTCCCTCCAGGACACCTGCACAGCCAGCAGCCGCGTCCACAGGCTCCGTGGGGAAAGGCGGGCCGTGGGAAAGGGGAGCAAGTGCGCTCGCCCGCCTGCCCGCTCCAATCTCGCCCGCCCAGTTCCCAAACCCCGCTCTTCGGACTGAGTTCTCCAGCAGCCTCTGGCAAGGTGTCTTCCCCGCCCCGCTCGGGCCGAAAGCAAATCAAGACAATAAAATCTAAAATGCTGGTTTACCTTTCTCTGCTGTTTCTCTCCCAGGCTGGATCCAAGAGGAGATCCCCGTCCTAGTCTTCTCCTCGTGGGCTTCAGGCACCAAAGGCGCCGGGCGAGATTGCGCGGAGCAATCTGCCCTGCCTGGCTCCCGTGACGGAGGGCGAGAGAGAAGCGGCAGCTGGAACGAGGAGGATCCAGGGACAGGGAGGGACCCTCCTTCGACTCTGCTGTTTCTGCGGGGCGCAGAGCCCTGGGGGAGCCTGGCGGGGTGGGCGAGTCCTCCGCTCTTGTTCCTTCCTCGGCTGTGGAAGAAGCCCTCGATTCTTTCGACTGGGCAGGAGTGGGGGAGCGAGCAGGAGGGGGGAGCTTTGGGGGCTAATGGGGCTTGGGTTTAGCCCTGGACATCGCAGCAGCCCTAAGTGCGCCGATCTCGGCGTTTTTCACATCGGGGCGTGTTGCAAGAGGAGGGAGTGAAGACCTTTTCCGGCCAGCGCAAAGGACTTCCCGGACTTGCTTTGCTGAGCACGGGCGACGGGCCCGCACCTCCACCACCAGCAATCCCGAAAAGGTCTTCGCTTCATCGCCAGTTGTGGTTGAGGCAGTCAATGGGGAGGGGGGGATCTGGCAGCCCCTGTTAGTTTCTCCAACTGATCCCCCCCCCCCTGGATGCATCCCTTCCCGGGTCCTTCTGGCTGGAGGGACAGAGTGGAGCCAACGCCTGGCCTTTCCAAGGTGTCGGTGGATGGAAGCCTCCCTGGGGCTTTCTATGCCCCTTGACAAGCTCCTCTTAAATGTAGGTTTTCTGGCCATGAAAAAGAGCGTTGAGCGTGTTAGTTCAAGGCCAGTTTGACCTTCCTTTGAAAGACTCCTTGAATCTTGTGCTGCACATAAGGTCCATTTATATTGGGAAGGAAAGTTGGGTTCTGCCAGCTAGAATGTTTCTGATTCGACCATTACTAAGTCAATTACAGGGTGTGTTTTTTATGCTCCAGATCAGCGGTTCTTAACCTTTTTGAAAGAATCGCCCCCTTGAGCCATTGAGGAGGTTATCATCGCCCCCTCTCCCAACATAACCTCTCAATCACAACACAGGGAAATCATTCTTCAATTTATGCAAACACATTTTTTGTTTTCTTTAAAATTGTCATCAGGACATATCGATGCAAATAATTTATTTCAATTCTTTTTCCCATATCTCAACTGTGTGAAAAATTCTGATGCCATCCATCACTTTACTCCCAAACTTCATGATACATGTATTTCATTATCTTATTTATTCAAGACACGTAAATGCAATGACCACTGTAAAAAAATTCAATTGCAAGAAAAGGAAATGCCCAAAAAAAACAGTAACATTTGATGATTTAATTACAAATGAATTTTAAGACGCAAAAAGAAATAGAAAAGGGCATAAGAACAAACCGCAATGCAGGAACTAAGAATTTCAAGACAAAAACTCTGAAACTAAATTAAGATTCAAGGAAAATATATATTCACGCACACTGTAAAAAGGCCAATGGCGCACCACTGTATGGGTAGAGTGATAGAGATTGCTGTGCAACGCGCATGAAGATGAGCGATGCATATTCACATATGTACGGCGTTCTGTACTGAAGCTAGCTGGAAGAACATTTTAAAACACAGTTCAATCCACTAATAGCAAACAATCTGATGTTTTTGTACGACAGATATACAGCGGTTCACTGTACAAAAATGTCTCAAAAGTGTCCTCCAAACCACTCACTCCATCGCCCCCATATTGCCCCCCTTCCGTTCCTTTGCCCCCCCTGAAAAAAAAATCGCCCCCTGGGGGGCAATATCACCCAGGTTAAGAACTGCTGCTCCAGATGACAATGGATCTCATACAGCCAAATTTGTACTGTTTTTACTCCTTTAATTCATTTTTCAACACGACACCGTTGCCCTGCCTGGTTGATTCTCTTAGGACAAACCATATAAAATATATACCATCCTCATTCTGATACTGCTAAGTCTGCTCTTCTCTATAACCTTAACCCAGATAATAAGACTTGTACTGTCCATGGGATGAGTCCAATGTACAGAAACATAAGCGAGGGCATCTTGGTGGCAGGTGCTGAATTATGTGCAGTCCCCCCACCACACCACCTGCTGTAAAGTAAGACACCACCCAAAATAAGATTTAATATCCATTTTTTATATTTAAAATCTTCCTTAGGGCACAGAACCCGTTAAATTATTTGAATCCCACCACTGCTCACAGTTGGGTGCCCCATCCGAGCATGTCCAGCACTGGCAGGAGCCTCACCCTCTTCATGAAATGGACCACATTTCCCATCAAAGTGGTACCTACACTGTGCACAATTATTAGGCAAGCTGTATTTTGGAGGATTAATTTTGTTATTGAACACCTCCAGCGTTCTCGGTCAATCCAAAATATTAATAAGCCTCAAATCTGAACATTGAAGAAAGTAAAAGTGAGGTTTTGGATTTCTTGGGAGAATATCTGTGTGTGCACAATTATTGGGCAACTATTAGCGTGCAGAATTATTACACAACAACATGAAATTTGCCCATTCACTCATTTATTTACAGAATAATAAACAAACAACTCAAAATATATAAATAAATATTTCTGAAAGTTCTCACAAAACAAATGTGACCAATATAGCCACCATTCTAACCCACCCAACCCCAACCCTTCCATTCATGGAGTCTCTCCGTTCTTGATCTGTTGAGGATCCACTGTTTGTGCAGCAGCCACCACAGCCTCCTAGACACTGTTCAGAGAGGTGAACTGTTTCCCTTCACCATAAATCTCCCTTTAAGGAGGACCCACAAGATCTCAATGGGGTTGAGGCCAGGTGAGGAGGTCACCTCTGAGTCGAAGTGGAGCTCTGTGCTCCTTACTCATCCAGCCACAGGTCCATCCATCAGGTCCATCTGTCAGAACTGGTGTGGCCATCCAGTGAGAGCCCTCAGAACTTCCTCGGAGACTCTGGAAAACAACTTTTGTCATCCTTGGGGTCCATGTATGATTTGGCCTCTGCGTTGAAGGTGTTGCAAGTGTCACCAGAACCTCCAGCTGAAGATGAGGAGGAGGCCTCCATCACTGTGGAACCTCCATACCGGAATCCATCGATCCCAACATCACCATGATCGATGGAAAACGACGTCAGACGTTCAGCCCTGGTCAACAATGTGATGGTTGCTGCAATTTGTCCTGGGGGCAAAAGAAACACGGATTGAATATTTTAAAAATAATGAAATAGTACGCAAGAAACAAAAAAATACAAAACAGAGCAACCAAATTTAAGGTTCCTAGTTTTCCTTCCTGTTCGCTTCCATAGTCCAACCACCCCCACCCAAACCCCCAAAGCAAGAAATGCAAACCAATAAAAGGCATTAAGAATTAAATGACAACAATAATAACAGAATACCTTTAAAATGGAAAAATAAAGAAAACCTGGCAACCAAATTAGTTCACTTACCAACCATCACATTGTCGTGCAAGGCAGAACGTCCAACATCCTTCGCCCATCAATGATGGGGATGTTGGGGTAGATGGGTTCCGGTATGTACGGTTCCACCGTGATTATGGCGGCCTCCACATCTTCATTTCCTTGTTCTGGCGACACTTGCAGACACCTTTTTCTGGGGATTGAAGAAGAAGAAAAGAATCAAATATAACTGACTGGTACATTGTTTTCTTAACAATGATAACAAAGATAATTCTTAATGGGGGCTCCAGATTTTCAAGATGGGGGGTTGGACTAGAAGGCCTCCAAGGCCCCTTCCAGCCCTGGGGGATTCTAGACTTTCGCCAATTAGTTCCACCAACATTTTGGGGGGCTTTCAGTGCCCCAGGGCTCCCCAGGTTGTGGAGACGATACTCCCTTTAACAGGAGCAACTTACTTGCAGAGGTGGAGAAATACGCAGAGGCCAACGAATACATAGACCCCAAGGACAAAGACGCCTTCCAGGGGTCCCCAAGGACGTTCTGGGGTCTGTCGCTGGATGGCCGCAGCTGTTCATTGGGATCCATGTCTGAAAGAGAAAGAAAAGGGATGGAGAAGAGAGTCAATTTCTGGTTTCAATGGTTGGTGCTTCCCCAACAACTACGGTATTCATCCCAAGGTCAAACTCCCAAGCAGGAAAAACAAAATACCAGAGACAAAGAACCAAGTCCTGCTCACCTCTCAATTTCTCTCTCTCTATCTTTCTCTTTCTGTTTCTCTTTCTCTCTCTGTCTGTCCTCTGTCTCTCATCTATCTCTCTCTGTTTCTGTCATCCACTCAAGCTTTTATAGCCTGCATGGCCCCACCCATCAACGGAAAGGAGTTCCAACAGAATCCAGGTATCCAGGTAACCTGGAGGTCAAACAACACTTCTCCCTCGACTCAACCCTTGACCCCTCCCTCCCTTGGAATCCCCCCCCTTCAGCTCAGAAGGGAAGGTTGGCAGTTGAGTGGCACTCAGCAGTGGGGAATCCATGGGGTCCTGCCTAAGCAGGGGGTTGGACTAGAACAGTGGTTCTCAACCTGTGAGTCGGGATCCCTTTGGGGGTCGAATGACCCTTTCACAGGGGTCGCCTAAGACCATCGGAAAACACATATTTTCGATGGTCTTAGGAACCGAGACACCAATTTTATGGTTAGGGGTCACCACAACATGTGCAACTGTATTAAAGGGTCGCGGCATTGGGAAGGTTGAGAACCACTGGACTAGAAGACCTCCAAGGTCCCTTCCAAGTCTGCTATTCCGTTAAATTCTGTCTGCCTGAAACCCCCAACAACCAGCCGTGGCAGGCAAAGCACAGAGGACCCCCCTGCTCAGGGATGGGGGGCTAAGAATGCCCCCTTTGGTGTCCTTGCCTGGGTCACGAAGCAGAGCCCTGAATGTGGACGTAGGATGGGCAGGTTCTGTCGGGCTTTCCGAGAAGTGACCATCCAAACCTTGGTTCAATCCCAGCTGTGTCCATGGACTCGGCCATCAAATAACACCCTTCACCCAGGGCAGAAACTGAATTCCTCCCAAGCAGGCTCTTTGCAAAGGGCACCTCTTGCACAAGACCTGAGGTGCAGCCTAAAAGAAAGGCTCTCCCACTTCACCCCTTTCCTTCTTCAGCCACGGAAAAGACTCCGAAAGCCCCATCCTCTCTGGGGCATCTTCAGCGCACATCCCAAAGGTTCTTTTCAAAAAAACAGCTGGCATTTCTTGAATTTTTCCTTGAAAACGTTTTGCTTCTCATCCAAGAAGCTTCTTTGGTTCTGACTGAATAGTGGGGAAAGGAAGGATTTGTCCTCTTTGCAGCCGTTTGGTGGTTAGCATTGTGAAGGTCAGCCATGAGCTCTCTGAGAGGCTTTGAGGCCACCTGGGGGCTTATTTGCACCCTCAGGGACACTTGAATCAGAGGGAAAATGTGGGGGGGCTCCTTGGAACTGGGGAAAGGACCGTGTTGCTGTCTTGGGAAAGAGCAAAGTCCACCTTCTGGACAAAGGAGACCCCTGGTTGGAAAGGGGGGTCCAAGAGGCCATCTATCTTAAATCTGAACAGCCCTCTTCGACAGAGGGGGAGGGGTACGATCCCTCTCTCTCCTGTCTACCACACAGATCTCCTCAACCCACCATCCCCCTCCTCCCTTCTCTACCCTGGATCTCTCGTCTCTCCTTTTTTAGAACTGACTCCATTCACTTCATTTCCCTTGAGATTTCCTATTTTGGGAGGTGGGAGGCAGACGGGGCAGCTGGGAAGGTCCAGAATTGGAGGAAAGATCGGATTCCAAAGTCTTTTCGCCCCAGACGCAGAAAACCTCTTTCCCCCAAAGGGCCCAAGAGACGGAAGGAAAGAGGGCTTCGCTCTGCCCCACAGATCCTAAATTCACCCCTAAGACGGCTTCCACTGCCCTCCCCTCCCCAGAGGGACTGGTAGGTCTCAAGGGTTACGGAGTCCTTTGTGGGGAGCCTCCATGGCAGCTGGCAAGTCTCCTGGTCCTCTTCCCAGCCTTCAAAGAGACACGGAGCTGCTTCCTCTCCGTCCGGACCTCATAGACTCCGGGCACCGAGGATCGTCTGAATGGAGCCCTGGAGTCATAGTAATGTGGAAATGGTCCTGAGAGGCCGTGTGGGGCATCCTGCTGCTCCTTTCTTATATCTCTGATACACATTTTTATAAGGATCTGAAATTTTGATGGATCTCATCATTCTGTTAAATAAAGAATTGAAGGTGTCATTTCTGTGTGGTCTCCTGTCCAATGAGATGATCGGGGTTCTCCTAATGATTGAGGAATTGAGGCATGAACTCTGTGTCAGCTGAATGGAGGGGGGGGGAAGTTGGGAGAAGGGGAAGGCAAAGGATAGAGACATAGGAAGGGAAGCAGACAGCAAAATGGAAGCAAACAGGGAGAGAAAGGAGAAAAGTTTAACTGTTTAACTGCTTAATAATGTATAGGCCGCCCAATCCCAACGAACTCCGGGCGGCTGACAGAAATACACTTCAAAAATAAAAAATAAGTTTGAATTGAGAGATATTTGGCGAGAAAGAAATGCAGAGGAATATGACTTCCTATGAATCCCTTTCAAGGATTGATTTTATTCTAACCACTAATGATTTGCTTTCTAGGGTCAAGAAAACAAAGATTGCGGCTAGGGTCCTTTCGGACCATAACCCAGTTTGGATGGAGTTGGGAAGGGTAGTGCAGGCAAGAAGGTCTTGGAGATTGAATGAAAACTTATTTAGATATGAAAAGTATATTATGATTGTAAAAAATTACTATCTGAATATTTTGTTTCGAATATGAACAAGGGAACATCTATGGAATTTGTATGGGATGCAAGCTAAGCGTATATGAGAGGAGTGCTGATGAATATAAATAAAACACATAGAAATAAACAAGGGTTAAAACGAACAGAACTGGAAGAGGAAATTAAGAGAAAAGAGCTGGAGTTAACAATGAACCCAGACGATACAAAGGTTAAGGAAGGGAGGTGTGGTTTTCTCGATGCTACATATTATCATATATGGTGGACCTGCCAAAAGGTTAAGCAGAAATGATTTAAACTGTTAAAAGTTAGTTCAGTAAGAAGAAGCTAAGGTCAATGTAGAATGTTATTAATTTCTTTCTCTTTTTTCTCAATAGATTTTAGACTGTGTTAGTTAAAAATCCATACCGTGTACGGGTTCTGGGAAGTCGGGGGGGGGAGGAGGGGGGGTTGGGGGGGAGGGAGGGAGGGGCACACACACAAAAAATTGTACTTCAATGTCTTAATGATTGACAAATGAGGAAATATTTGTTTTTTTTTAAGAAATAAAAATAAATATTTGTCAAAAATAAAAAATAAAAAAATAAAATAGAGATAATAAAAACAGATTAAAAGATCACTTCATACACTCAATCAAGGCAGGCCTGGACCTCATACATGAGGTCAACAGCCCCAGGCCTGCCGGAACAGCCAGGTTTTGGTAGCCTTTCGGAAGACCGTGAGAGTGGGAGCGGGCCGAATCTCCGGGGGTAGATCGTTCCATAGGGTCGGAGTGGCTACAGAGAAGGCCCTCCACTGGGGGGGGGGGGGTCACCAGGCAACATTGTCTGGTCTATGGTACCCGGAGAAGGCCAATCCTGTGTGATCTTATCGGCCATTGGGAGGTATGCGGCAGAAGACGGTCTCGCAGATATCCGGGTCCTAGGCCGTGTAGGGCTTTAAAGGTAATAACCAGCATCTTGAAACACGTTCGGAGACCGATAGGGAACCAGTGCAGCTCGCAGAGGATAGGTGTGACATGGGTGTATCTTGGTACACCCAATATCGCTCGCGCGGCTGCATTCTGGACCAACTGCAGTCTCCGAACACTCTTCAGGGGCAGCCCCATGTAGAGTGCATAGGAAAAGGAAGCAGAAGGGGAATTGGAAGAAGAGAAAGGGAAAAAAGGAAACAGAAAGGAGAAGGAGAAGAAAAGGGAACTGAAATAAATCCCTTCACCTTCCCTTCCCTTTGGATTATTTTGCAACTACAAATAACTGAAGAAGAATCAGCCAGACACACTCACAACTTCAGAGAGCAAACCGATCAGAAGGCCTCTTCAGAAGGGACTCACACAATGAGTCTCCCCCTCCCTCCCTCTCCCTCCTCATGGAGATTTCCTCCCTGATCAGCTGCCAGTGTCTGGTCAGTGTCTGCAGCCTATTTGTGACACCGTCTTATTACGTAGCCCTTACACCGCAGAAGAGCTTGGTCAACTCCATCATCCTTTCTTGTGCTGAAGTCCAAATTGTAATCTGCTCCATCAGCTACATTATCCTTCTGAGGCCAGACCTGGACACAAAGGAGCAGCTTACGGCCAGAATAAATGTAAAAGCATGAGATACACACCATTATGATATTGGAAGAATTGTTAAAGTTTATTTTATTTGAAAAGAGATATTCTTTCCACTTTGATAGTAGGCAGGAGCCAAAGAAAATCAAATCTACTTGTTTCAGAAGGGAAAATGATTGAATGGCTGTACTTCTTGTATCTCCCTATTCATCCCCATAAATCTATTTTATTCTAAATCTAAAGAGAACTCTGGGAAAGTTATTCAGAGGAATGTAATATTCAGCAACTACCAATGAATCAGACACCTTATGAAAAATAATTGAGGCACTTGTTCCTACTGACAGAAACTAAAAGTTCGTGTATGTAAGAGAGAGGCTGGAGGGCAGCCGCAAGGCTTTCCACCTTAAAAACTTGGGTTCCCACCACCCAGCAAGCCTTCAGGAAATCAGCTATAGTGGAGGAGGGAATGGCTGCCACGGGCTGCAGGACTTTCTGACAGTCCGCATTAGCATTTTCCAAAGCCAATTTCCGCACTAATTCAAATTGAGCGTCCTGGTTGTCAATTTGACGGACGACTGCCTTTTGCAGGTGATCAACGAAATCTGAGTAGGGTTCGTTAGGACCCTGCATGGTTTTTGCAAAAGATCGTCGGACGGTGCCATCCATAGGATCATCCACCTTTTCCAGGGCTTTTACAGCTGCCCGCCCCACCATGTCAAGGGCTTCCCAGGGGACCGTAGCTTGCAGAGGCCCCGTATCAAACCCATCCCCTCCCTGTAGCTGAGGGGCGGTAACATTGTTGGGCAGACCCCTGGCAATTGCCTTGTTAATCTCTTTAAGGTATTCTGAGGCCCAAATGGCATACTGAGAGGGGGTAAGAAGCATGCCGAGGAGAAGTTTCCAATCCTCCAGCACGTAGGGATCCCCTGACAAAAGGTTTCGGAACAGACCTTTGCAGTACGGGGATTGCACCCCATAGGTGGAAACTGCTTGCTTAAGATCCTTAAGAGCTCTATAGGGGATTGGGATATAATTAGGCACAACCACCCCAGCTGCATTGGTTTGAAAGGAAACGGGGAAACAATCCTGTACCAATTCCATGTCCCCTTGATTAAGCATCGCACAGAGCGTCTTGAGAGCGCTACGCCACACTTGCGGGGTGGGGGAAGGGGCGGAAGGGAGAGGAGAAACCTTCTCTTCCGGAGAGGCCGGGGGAGGTGGAGGGGTCTTGGAGAGCGCCATCACCTGGCTAGCAGGAGGGGCAATCTCCTCGTAGCGTGGGGGAGATGTTGCTGAAGGCTTAAAAGCAGCCCCCTGCATATCTTCCTCATGAATTTGAAGGCATCTGACAAGAAGTGTCCAAGTAGTGAGAACTTCTGGCGGGGCTCGAGGTTCCTCATGGAAATAAATACCCAATTGGAGCCATAAGGAGACTTTAAGAGCCCCTCTCTGGGTAAATGGGACAATTCTTATAGATGTAAGCCAATAGAGAGAGGAAATGTTTTTTCGGGGGAAAGGGAAGTGGGCGACCTGCCGCTTGAGAGATTGCAACAGACAATTTGACTATATCCCGAAGCTCCTGCAGGTGTGCAGTCTGAGCCTTCGAGAAGCCCGAGCCCATACTCACGATTTGGGAGGGTGCTCTGTTCGCTGACGGCCGGCCCTGGTTGCGAGACTTTGCCCAGTCGGGGGTGAGTGAAAGGCTGGCGACACAGGTTATCACATCACGTCTATCACGTCGGGGTCACCAAATGTGAAGTAACCATCCTCTGCTACCAAATGTGATGTTCCCGTGGGTCGTCCATGAGGCCAATGGTGAGAAAAGACAGGAGACGACCTTTCTCGGGATGGAGCGACCCAGATGAGAGTCTGAGAACCCCTTTTTATTGAAATAGGACAAAGGCAGGAGGAGCAATAGCATGTGCTTAAAAACAGCCTGTAAAAGTACAATTTCTAATCTACTGCTTCAGGAAAGTTCTTTCTATATATGGTCAAATCCTGGACGTCAATGGTAGGGCACATCTCAGAATGTTATGTTATTCACTATCAAGATGTTATGGCTTTCTAGAAGTTTGTTTTCTCCTGTGTGATTCAGCGTGACTCTGCAGGCCCTAGTATGAACTGGGCCATGGAGGACACACACCTGCACAAGGAACTATATTACAACAAGTAAGTTCCTAAGGTCAGATGGGAGCTGTAGGAGCCCTGCTCTAACTGTGTTGTTGGATCATCTCCATGAGAAGCCTTGGAATGGCAGAATGAGCTGGAATTGCAGGGATTCACATGCTCTCCTTCACTATTATGTCCTTCTTTCTTGATTTCTGATAAAACCCATTTCATAGAAAGCATCGACCGGAACAGCTGTTTGGGGATTCCACTTTGGGGTTGTTATTATTTAAGTATCTAACCTTTAGAAATCCCCACTTTTTTCCTTCTCATCCAGAGAATGAAATAGCAACATCTAAATCGGTCCCTTTAATTTTCACACTCTATCACTCGTCCATAAAGCCTTCCCTGCTTCTATGCCAAGTGGGCTTGTGTGTGTGAAGGGCTGGAGAAGAGGCCCCGGGAAAACAGCCCTTGAGAGTCTCTCCGGGAGGAGGTTGAGGGGATCCTTGTGTAGAGGCAGCCTATCAAATGCTCTGGATTGAGAGCATGAGAGAGTTCAATGCCGCCTATTCATCCAGGTCAAGAAGGGAACGGAGGGGGAGTAAGGTGGGGGACATCCAGGTATATCTAGCAGGAGGAACCATGGAAGGTCTTCTGCTTCCAACCACAGAGATTGTGGGTGAGATCAGGAGTCGGCTGAGGCTTCAGAATAGTTTTCTGATTGCCACTCGGATCCCTTTGCAAATTCCATTTTAAGCAGGTAGAAAAGATTGATGGACCAGACCAAGATACGTCCAAAATCCACGCTGAACCCCCCAAGATGCCTCTGGTCTGCCCACAAGCAGGGGGGGGGGAACGTATCACTTGGCCATGACATTGAACCAGGTAGGGGAGGGATTCAGCCAGTTCCCCGGGTTCCCTAAAACCGCTTGTTAATTGTATGAGCAGTTCGGCGGCCAAACCGGCTGAATTGCCGCGGCGTGTCCTCCTACCCCCTCCTGAGGTGTGCACCCCCCCCCACGAGAAAATGACCTATCTCAAGATCCATGGATCACTTTGTTCAGACAGTGGAATTCGCCACTGGCTCCCTATCTTCGCAAAGCGAAGGGATCGCAAAAACTCTGCTGAGCCCAGAATGAGACTTCCTCGAACTTCGGCATTGGGAGGGGCCAGAAAGGAGGATGACCAATGGGAAATCTCTCTTCTTAGCGTCATAGGTCTCCGGGCAGAGTCTCCTTTGACTTCACCCAGTGCAGGAGAACGTTCCAAACAGAGAAGAAGCCCAGTGGTTCTTACGGCCAAGATCCCCCCTCCCACTTTCCCCGCTTCTCTCCTCACAGAACTGGCTCTCCTCCTTCGGGTGAAGCCCCAAAGGACTCTGCCCGGAGACTGATGACGCTCAAGCAGGGAGAATTCTCATTGGTGCTGCCTCTAGTTCTGGGCCGGCCCTCCTACTTCCGAAATCCGAGACAAACGCCCCCCCCCCTTCCAGATTCCTCCTCTGTGGTTGGGAGCATAAGGGGAGACCCACGCAGGCCGAACGGGGCTTCAGATGACACAATGCCTGAGAAACGCAGAATGTGCGTTTTCCCAGATCTGACGAAGCCCCAACGGACCAATAGGAATTCTCGCTACTGTAGCGTCATCAGTCTCTGGGCAGTCATCAGTCTTTGGGCAGTCTCCCGTGACTTCACCAGATGAAGAGAGATTTCGGTGCCTAGAGAAAAAGAGAGGGAGAGGGAATATGTTCAGTCTTGGGGGAGGGGGGGGCTCAGATCAAGAGATTCATGCCAGCCCTGGAGGGGAGGGTAAACTTCCTTCCCCCCCATCCAGCATGGAATGGGGCTGCAGTGGATGAGTGAAAAGGAGGCGCAGCTCTCTCTCTCCCCCCCCTCTCCCTCCATCATTGGGAGTGCCCCTCCCCCAACCTAGTGGGGTCACCCCCCCTTCCTCTCCCTCCCGGAAGCTTCTGCCTTTGATCCTTTCCTGGCAAAAAGGCTACCGGAAGGGCCCGCTTTGTACCCGCAGCGCTGTGGGGTTGTCTGACTGTCCGCAAATAACCGCTCGTTTTGTCAATGGGGGGCGAGGGATAAAAAGGTGGTGGGAAGCAGGACTCCCTGGCTGAGACTCGTGAAGAGAGCAAAGAAAGGGGAAGGTCCCGTCTGGGGCTGCCATGAGCCTCCCCTTGAGCTGCATCCCCCCAAATACCGAACGGATCCCCCCTACCAATTTCTCCGCTTCTCTCTCTGCCACGACCTCCCTCCTCCTTCAGGTGAAGCCCCAAAGGACTCTGCCCGGAGACCGATGACGCTCAAGCAGGGAGAATCCCCATTGGTGAATGGTTCTAGCCCCTCCCACCTCCAAAGTCCGAGATCAATGCTCCAGGCTCCCAGGAAGCGAGCAGAAGGGAGAAGGAAGGGGAAGTTCTGATAATGAGACCCTGAACGTCTCTGGAGATAAATTCCAATGGACTATCAGGCAATCAAGGTAGTCCTCCACTCATGACCACAATTTCTGTTGCTAAGTAAGTTCTGCGTCATTTACAACCTTTTTGCCACAGTTGCTAAGCAAATGAGTGCAGTCGTTAAGTAAATCAAGCGGATCAGTTAAGCAAACCTTATAGTGATCCCATGACCCCAAGGTACTGCAACTCTCATAAATACACGCCAGTTCCCAAGTGCCTGAGCTTTGATCATGTGATTTATGACAGGGGCTGCAGCGGTCGTAGGTGATCATGGAGGCCACACGACCGAAAGACGGAAACCCTGGCAAATACATGCTGGCTGCCAAAGGCCCAAAGGTTGATCATGGGACTGTGAGAACATTGTGGCGGCCGTAACTGTGAGGACCTTTCTCAGTACCGTTGTAATTTTGAAGGGTTGGCAAAGGTCTGGTTTTCCATGGAGGGCTGCCTGCCCTTCGGCCTCCCTCAGCCTTCCTGTCCTTGCTCCAAGGGGTCTCTGCAGAAGAGCCAACCTTGATGTGCCTCCTCCACCAGCAGAGCTGGAGACAGGCTCCCTGCTGCTCCTCTTGGCTTTGGGACTCAGGTTGCTCCTGCTGGTGGGTTTCAGTTCCCTGGAGCCCTTTGCAGCTTTTTTGGAAGCCAAGAGGGGCGTTGAGACATGAGACAAAGGCTGGGAAAACAGCTCCACCCAGGAGGTTCTCACTCCCAATCGACCCGAAGGAAGTCCAGCTCTGTGTTAAGGGAGGGAGGGGTCACTGGGCCAGGTTGGGGGGTCTCCGTGACTCTCAGGGGCTTCTTTGGCTCAAGATCTCCAAGGAAGAATTGGCCAAGTCTGGGCTCCATTGTAGAAAGGCTTCGTAGTGCAAGAGACTCTGAGAAGGGCCTGGAGCCTCTCTGGAGACTGGAGCCATGATGGGTTCCTTAGGAGGATGAAAATCCTTTTGTGAAATTGTCCCTTCTATCGAACCGAGAAGTTGGCCAGTGTCATCAGGGAAGGACCTCCCCATCGCCCACACCCCATAGACGTTTTCCATCCTTCCCTTCTTTGGGACAAGGATGGTTAGCTGCCTTTATTTCAAGATGGATGTGAAGGACTCCTGAGCCACATCTTCCTTGTTGACCTTTTGTGGAGGGCTGGAGGTTTCTTCTGAGTGGCTTCTCCAGAGCAGGAAAGGCAGGAGAAGACCCACAAGTGGGAGGCTACCAATCAGAATGACTCATTGCAGGGGATTCTTCCTCTTTCCTGGAACTGAGGAAGGAGGCAGGAAGTGGAGAGGGGAAAGGGCTCCTGGGTGCAAACACAGAGTCGGTCTCCAGGAGGGGAATCCAGGAGGTCTCTTAATCTGTCTCTGGGGAGGCTTTCCTCAGGTTGGCCATTTCAGATAGGCTCAACTACATCTCCCAGAATTCCCAGCAGAGCTTTGATTGCATCATCATGGATGCTTCTGATCTATGGCCCATCCAGCCCTGGGCCTTCTTGGAATTGTAGTTGATGCATCCTGGTGGATGATGGAACAGAGAAGGAGCTTCTGGAGGTCATCCACTTATGTGCGATTTGTGGACAGGATTTGGGCAAAACATAAGGCCCGAAGGAACCAAATTGTGGCTTCCCTCTACTGTTTCATCCAGAGTTTTTCATCTCTGGCAACTGAAATGTATTAATTATTAGTTTTAAATTTCTTGAATTAAGCTGGAGTAGAAAGAGAAAAAAAGGTAAGTATAGAAAAAGACTATTGTGCTACAACACACACACACACAAACAGTTAAGAAATTCTTCATATATGCAAGATATAAAGTTTTATGCAGCAGTTTCAGTAAAGGACACCCATAGTTATAACAGCCAAAGCCCAGTTGACAACTTTAAGTACCGGTAACTGTTCAGAAGCTGCAAGAAACAGCAGGAGTTCCTGAAGGAATCAGGCCCACAAATTTCCCCTTCCAAGGGTTGGAGATCAAAATGCAGAGAGGCCATTTCTGTGCTTTTTCCATCAAGATCCAGATAACTGAGGTGCCCTTAAAGAGGAGAGGGGCCTGGACAATGACTGGGAGCTACCGGTCCAAGTGAAAGTCCAAGGATCTGGTGACAATGTTGAGGTCCCCTTTTATTCTAGTTCTCCCAGGGCTGCAGCAGCAACAGACACAACATGAAAGGTTCAGTCTCCGGTCTACAAATGGAGCCACACCAGCATTGGCAACACACCTGTCCCCCCTTCTCGGAGGAAAGTGGCCTTATTTGTGCCAAGCATGAATCACGAGGGTGCTTGAATTAACATCCAGAGGCCACCAGATTGGGGCAGGCTGTTCTCGTTCATTATCCACAACTGATAAGAGTCTTAACAGCCATGAATCAACAGGTGGAAGGTCCCTGTCCCGTAATTAATGGTCGGTTCTGTCCTATTTTTTAGATATGATAACTGAAACTTCAGTGTGATGGAGCAATTCTTGAAGACACATGAATGGTTTCTTTATCTAAGAAAAAAATTAAATACAAGGGGAACAGTCAAGTTGTGATATGTCTTTTTAGGTCTCTTTCTTGGTAAATAGAATATCATCAAATCAAATCAAGTTATCAAAATCAAAGACCAGAATAAATAAAAACACTCAAGCAATATTCAAAAAAAATTCTAGAATGAAATAATAAAACCACAGATAAAATCTACATTAAAATCACAATTTGACATCCAATCTGTCCAGTTACACATGGCTTAATGATACTATAATACCAGTCCTTAAACTGTGAGGCCCATTCAGGCATTAAATACTAAAAGGCAAAGGAGTAGAAATGCAAAAGGGTTTCCTACATCAGTTGTGTAAAATAGCCATGGTGGATTAATCACATGGATCCTCAGTGCTGATGCGGAAGAATCGAGCCACCTTTGCTGTAACCACAGTCTGTTCGGTCTTAAGCAGCCACTGGAGCTGAGCAGTGTCGGAATGGCCAGGATGCCTATCAGTTATTGAGAGGATATGTTTCTTTCCATATCTCCCTAGAAAGAGCATCGACAGGAGTCTGTGTCCAATTGTCTATCCAGGAGAGGAGGGGGGATTGGGGGGAGAGAGGGAGGGAGGTGGGGTGGGGACTTGCTACCTCGTGTGCCAGGTGAGTCTGGCCAGAGCCGGATCTGGGAGCCAGAACCGAGCAGCCAAATGGGCTGAGCAGTCGGGGCCGAACAGCCCACAGTGGAGGAGGGGAGAGGAGAGCAGCCAGAAGTTGAAGGGGAGCCCAGGGGTCCCTAGGAGAGGCCTCGGGGGAGCAGAGAGCCCCGAGGCAGCAAGGCTGAGGGAGCAGGGGGGGGCAGAACAGGAGACAGGGCGTGGGTGGAGGGTCTCGGGGGCAGGCAGAAGCTCCTGCTGCTCCAGAGCCTCTCAGGTGGAAGCAAGAGAAGGAGGAGGCCATGCCTAACATTCTACCTTACTTTCGCTCCCCTCCCCTCATGCATCCACCCCATACCACCCCATAGATGGCCTCTCCCACCAATCAGACAAGCCCATCCACACCCCACCAGACCCGACTCCCACCCCATAAAGAAACATCCCATTCAACCCCTCTGGCTCTAAGCCTATGGGGAGGGCAGCCCCCCCCCAAAACATTCTTCATCAAGCATAGAGAACTTCACAACCACAACAGTCTAAGAGAGTTGAAGGGACCTTGGAGGTCTTCTAGTCCAAGTTCTGCTCAAGCAGGCTAATAGTGGGAGTCTTTAAGAGGGTTCTGACTTCAAGCTAAGAGAGATCTAATAAAATGAAATTCAAGTAGAGAAAAGTAAAGTCTTATACTTGGTAAGAAACGACAAAATTACAAATATAGACTGGGTGATAACCAGGCTTATAATAGCATTAACTGTGAGAGGGATCCTGGAGTCTTAGTGGAGAACCAATTAAATATAAGCATTAACAGAGGGATACAATCAAGATCAAGGCAGGTACTAAAAACCACTCTATAAAGCCTTAGTAAGACCACACCCTACAGTACTGCATACAGTTTGGGTCACCACACTATAAAAAAGATATTGAGGACTGCAGAAAAGTGCAGAGATAGAGCAACCAGGATGATTAGTCGGAGTGGAGGCTAAAAGAGTTAAGAACAGTTGCAGGAACTGGGCATGGCTAGTCTAGTGAGAGAAGGACCAGGGGAGACATGATAGCATTTTCCAATATTTGAGGAAAGAAAGGAAGGGACAAGCTATTTTCCAAGGCACCTGAAGGCCAGACAGGGAATAAATGGATGGAAACTGAACAAGGAGATTTTCAACCTGGAACCAGAGGAGAAATTTCCTGACAGTGAGACCAATCAACCAATGGAGCAGAAGTTGCCTTCAGAAGGTGGTGGGAGCTTCATCCCTGAGAAGCTTTCAAGAAGAGGACTGGACCTGTGATCTGTCAGAAATGGTGTAGGGATCTCCTGCTTAGGTGGGGGTATGGACAAGATGATCTACAAGGTCCCTTCCAACTCTGTTAATCTACAATCAAAATAGGCACAAAATTCATAGAGTGGGCTGACCAATTGCACCCAGTTGAGGAGTCCTTCATGGAGCGAATCTACATGGGGTGAAATATTCAGAGGGGACCTCAAGTTTTTGCCGTGGGCCCCAGACTCTTCCATTCTTCCTAAGTGATCTATGTGAGGGGACAGAAAGGAACTCATCAGGTTTGCAGATAGAACCAGGCTTGTGGGAATTACTAGAATATGAAGCTCAATAATCCAGAAGACACAAACTTTGGACGCTACCTAACAAGATGCAGTTCACTGGTGAGAAAGTCAGGATCTGCACTGAGGAGACCCCAATGCCCAGGTACGAGAACAGGGGGTACCTGGGTCAGCAGTGGCACCTGTGGAAGGATCTCCTGGGCAAAGCACTTAAGGATCCGCCAGAACTCTGCTGCAGATGACCAAAATAGGCCCAGAAGGCAGTCTTAGACCAGCAATAAAGAGGGGAAGCTTCAAGAGGGAGAGAAGGGCTGGTAGAGCTTTCTGTCTCTCTGGTCAGACCATCCTTGAATACTTTTGTCCCAGTTCTGGTCACCCCCAAAAGAAAAAGTTGTGGAGATACCGGACAATGTGAAGAGAAGAACAACAAAGATGATTTAAGGTCTAGAGGCCAATCATTTGATGAACGGTTGAGGGAGTTTGCTATGTCTAGACGAGACAAGGTGGGAAGGATTGGGCAGTCATGATAGAATCTTCGGCACTTTATGGGCTCCCACAGAGAAGAGGGGAGTGACTTCATCTCCAGGGCCCTGGAGGGAAGGAGAAGAGGAAATGGGTGGGAGTTTGTTAAAGAGAGACCCAATCTAGAAGTCAGGAGACGTTTTCAGACAGTAGGAACAATTAAGCTATGGAATAAGTTGCATCCCAAGTAGAGAGTGCTCCATTTCTGGAAGTTTTCAAGTGGGACAAGAGAACCATTTGACTGGGATAGTATAAAGTTCCTGCCTTGAGCAGAGGGCTGGACTAGAAAACCTCCAAAGTCCCTTCCAGCCCTATAAATTTCCTCTTGTTCTACCATCTCTAAGACTACTTCACTCACCCACCGGCCACGACCAACTCCAGTTGGCCTTGGTGGCCCTGGCATCCCCTCCTGTGCTTCTCTCTTCCAGCCTTGGAGCAGCAGGAGTTTCTGCCTGCCCCCCGAGACCCTCAAACCCAGCCCTGTCTTCCAGCTCTGCCACCAGCCTCCTGTCAGCCTTGTTGCCTCTGGGGGTCTCTGCTGCCTTGAGGCATCTCCTGCAGACCCCTCATGCTCCCAGTTCAGCTTCTAGCTGTTCTCTTCTCTCCTCCTCTTCTGTGGGCTGCCCAGATCCCAGCTGCTTGGCTTGTTTGGCTGCTCGGTTCTGGCTCCCAGATCCGGCTCTGGCCAGACTCTCTGCCCTCCCCACAGCAGGCCCTCACCCTCCTCACTGCTGTCCCTCAGCCTAAGATGGCACTCCGAGGCTTGGAGCTGAGCCTGGGGATCCACCGCTACCAATCTCACCACTGCCATGGCCATCACCTCACCCCTCCTTCTTGGCTCGGAGCCCTGGGATTCCTCAGTGCTCTCAGGCCCTGATGCCTCAGTGGCTGGGAGGCTTTCAGCTTCGGCTGACAGTCTTCAGTGACTGTTAAGGTGGGGTAAGGGAGGGGCTTCAGACTGGTAAGGGTGGGGCTCTCCTGACTCTCCTTGGCATGGTCCAGCTTCCTTTTTTATACCAGCAGAGTTTTCTACAGATCTTTGTTGTGGTCTGAAGTTGATCCACTGTCTGCTGAGACAACCTGTGCTGCTCTTTCATCCATTGTTTGTCTTTCATGGATTCCTGGATCTGAAAGTAACAGAATTCTGGTTAATCTGGAGATCATGGAGGCCATCACTGGCTCATGAGGAAAACAGCCCAAAGATATTCCCTAAAGGACCATTTCTTCCCTGCTGCTGACCTGTTTGGAAAATGGACAGACACAGTCACATCCTCTCTCAGCTTTCAGGGGACATTTTGTAACTGCCCTAAAGTCCACAGATGCCTTCAAGTGGCCCAGTTTGAGAAGGAGTGACTTAATCCCTCACAACTGATCTCCCTTCAAACTATCCTACTTCCCATTTGATTCTGGCTCCAATTCAATGTTTATCTTCTATCAAGACTCTCAAAGGAGTCAGAATCTGCATCGGTCAATTCGGCAGCCTCTGGCACTGCTAGGGGGTTTCTCAGGAGAGGAAAGGGGGGTCCATTCAGATTAGGAAAGAACCCCCCTCCAAGTACTTACCAGTCCCATCCAAGGCAACGTAAATCCTGGTTGTCCCCTTGAGCCCTAGTCCCTCTCTCTCAGCCACAGCCTACCTCACAAGCATGTGTTGTGGAAATGATGGGTCTCAGTATGTCACTGCCTTGAGTATTTAGAGAAAGAATAAAGGTGGATAAGAATCTGAGTTATAAAAAAATAAAAATTATGAATAATAAATCAGCAGGATGAGTCTATTTGGGAAGTAACTACATCTGGCCAATGGAATTCCCTTTTTAGGTTAATTTCCCCATGTCGGCTTCTACCTTTGGGGTCTCAATACCTCTCCAACTGGGACATCCTGAAGCCAATTTTTTCCCTAGATCACATTGGAGACCCCCCAGCTGCTCCCAGCCCCTTTCCAGAGACAGGAACCTTTGACATGTTGGGTGAGGAGTTTGGTGACAGGCATGGAGGCTGCAGACATGGTAGGTATCACCACATTTGTCCCACATTTTTAATCTCACTGCCTAATTCTGCCTGAAAGGAGGAGTCCAGGCGAGGGAGACCCTGCAATGCCCCCAGTGCCATCCATCCAATCCAGCCACTTTCCAGGGATGTTGAGCAGAGCCTCCATTATGTGGTCCAGACTCCCCAAGGATGCTGGAGGTTGCCATGGCGAATTCCAGCCAATGAGCTCAAGAGGAGCCTCTGATGTCACAAGCCAAGGGTTTGATTGGCCTGGACCTGAGATTTGAATAATAATCACCAACTGGCTGCCTTGTCCTGGGGGGGGGGCGTGGCTTATCCACTGATGAGCCAATCCTGAAGGGGCTTTGAGCCCCGAATTCAGTTCAGTCAGAGTGGCTCCCTCTGAAGGGGGAACCCTTGGTTGCTTGGAAAGGTTGGGGCACCCCAGATTCCACCCCTTCTTTGGGGGTGAAATCTAGATTGAAAACTTGTCCCTTGGATCTGGAATCTGGTATGAGAGATCCAGAGAATCCAGGTTTCCTGCACCTGCCCAGATGATGAAAGGGAAACATGCATAAAATATTAGATATTATTCCTCTTAAAAAGGCCTTGTGGGAAGGGGCCTGAAGAAACGATGGATCCAATGATGTACAGTCCCTAACCAAGTATCCTACACATAGTCCTCAATTTACATCCATTCATTTAGCAACAGTTCCAGGTTCCACAGCCATTGAAAAAAGCACTTTATGGGCCCTCATACTTATGACAAGTGCAGCACACTTGAGTGCCTGGCAATCAACATGGATTTTTGACAAGGAAATCGGTGGGCAAAACAGTGTTTGTTTCATGTACTGCAGGATTCACTCAACAACCGCAAGATTCGCTTAACAACTGTGCAATAAACATTGTAAAATCAGCACAACTGACTTCACGACCACCTAGCTTAGCAATGGCATTTCTGGTCCCACTTCTGGTCGTAAGTCGAGAGGTAGCCTAGGGTGTAGCAGCAGGCTGATACTGGAAAAGCTTAACAGGGATGGATTTAAGGGAGGGGTGGAGACCACCAGGAAATGCCAGGGTTAGATTGAAAGAAGGCAGTGGCCTAGTCTTTCTATGAAGAAAATTAGGTGGGGGCCCTTTAGTGACTTTGAGCCAATCCAGTAGTGACTCTGAGTTCTAGTCCTACCTTAGACATCAAAGGCAGATGGGGGACCTTTGAGCCAATCACCTGGAGGCTCTGATTTCAATTCCCAGAGCCCAGCTAGGACTTCATGGCCAATGTCTAATGTCCATTTCTCCCCCATTTTCCATGGACGGAGAGTCCTAACACATTTTTTTTTTTTTGCATTCCTTGTTTCTCTGCTCAGTCGAAATGTGTGGAAAGTTGTCTTCCTGGGTTTGACAAGGGAGCTGGAGGAGGAGAGCCAGTTTGCTGCTATGACTGTGTTCCTTGTCCGGAGGGGACCTTCTCCACTCAGGGAGGTGGGTGACATTGAAGAAAATGGGAGGCACTGCAGAAATCCAGAGCATTGTCATGAAAGTACCAATTAAAATACACTTTGAAGCTCAATTCTTTTCTTGTTTATTTTCAAAATGCTCCATCTAAAGGAGAAAAGAGCAAAAAGACCATGAAGGAAAGGCTGGGAAGAGATGGGGGCTGTGGGAGATTGGGCAAACTTTACCACTATTATTTATCTCTAATACATTTACCTACCCAGTATCTCTTCTGGTTTTCAGTTTTGATGTTTCCTGCTATTTCTTTTTTACCTTTTAAGAAATAGATCATAACTTTCATTCTAATTCATGATTCTACCTCACAGACTCATGTAGCTTTACAGCGCAGATTGATCTCCTGAAATGATATTCATACATTTAACATATTTACCTTCACCCTAAAAGAACCCTCTTGGCAATCCAAAGGGCAGAAAGTAGAAACCGTATCTTCTTAGAAATTCTATGAGCAAATTCTTCAGAATTCCACCTGAACCACATCAAAGATCTTTTCAACTCCATGCAATGTGAGCATTGGATTGAGTGATATTATCAGTCACCCGTGTCTTAGTCACCTTCGAAAAGCAGAGATAAGAGGGTGGAAGTTTTCACAAGCTTTACCACTTCCAGAGAAAATCTCTCTTTGGATGTGACCTGCAACATTTACCTCTGTAGCAATAGTTACAACCTTTCCTGTCTTAAGAAGAATATCTGGGCATCAGCCTGGTCTCTTTTGCCCTACTCTTGTTCTTAATTACAGTCCTTGTTTTAACAACCTTCATTAAATACTGTGAAACTCCTCTTGTCAAAGCCAACAATTGGGGCCTCTCCTACATCCTCCTGGTCTCCCTTTGCTTCTTGTCTCCTTCTCTCTTCATTGGTCAACCAAGGAAAGCCACCTGCCTTCTCCGACAAACGGTTTTCAGCATCATCTTCTCAGTTGCCGTTTCTTCTCTCTTGGCCAAAACCATCACGGTGGTGCTGGCTTTCCTGTCCAGAAAACCAGAAAACCGGGTGAAGAGATGGTTGGGGAAGAGCTTGGCCAATTCCATCATCCTGTCTTCTGCTGCTGTCCAAATTATCATCTGCTCCATCCGGCTGGGGGTTTCTCCCCCATATCCTCCTTCTGACCTCCACTCCCAGCCTGGAGAGATCATCCTGCAATGCAACGAAGGTGCCGTTGTCATGTTCTATCACCCTCAGCTACATGGGCTTCCTGGCTGCCATCTGCTTCACGGTGGCTTTCCTGGCCAGGAATCTGCCTGGGGCCTGTCAACGAAGCCAAGCTGATCACCTTCAGCATGCTGGGCTTCTGCAGTGATTTTGGTGAGTTTTGTGCCCACCTACCTGAGCACCAAAGGGAAATACATGGTGGCTGTGCAGGTCTTCTCCATCCTGGCCTCCCGGTGCTGGTCTGGTCTGGCTCATCTTCATCCCCAAGTGCTACATTATCCTTCTGAGGCCAGGCCTGAACACAAAGGAGCATCTCACGCCAGAATAAAATGTAAAAACATGAGACATAAACACATGAGTTTAAAGAATTGTAAAGTTTCCTTTTATTTGAAAGAAACAATTGTTTCCACTTAGAGAGTATGCATGAGTCAAAGAAAATCATATCTATATTTTGGGGAATGGGGAATGATGGAATGCCTGGAATTATTGTAACTCCCTTCCCGTTAATGTCAATAAATCTTGCTAAAGTGAAAGTCATTCAGAGGAATTTGCTGTCCAGCAGCTGCCAATGAACATGGCACCTTTTAAGAATTCATTGGAACAATTATTCCTACTGACAGCAGCTAAAAGTGTATCTGTGTGTGAGTGAGTGAGAAGGAAAAGAGGAAAGATGGAAGCTGTGAGAACCAACCTCCAACCATGTTGTATGATAATCTCCATGAGAGCCATTGCTCTTCCCACTAAACCAGAGAGGTCACAGGCCTTCAGGTCTTCTCTCTTATATGTTCTCAGATTATCTAGATCCCTTCCAGTCGGGTTTCAGGCCTGGTTATTGCACTGAAACGGCTTTGGTCACGTTGACCGATGATCTCTGGCGGGCCAGGGATAGAGGACATTCCTCTATCCTGATGCTCCTTGACCTCTCAGTGGCCTCGATACCATCGACCATGGTATCCTTCTGCGACGGCTGGAGGAGGTGGGAGTGGAAGGCACCGTTTTACGGTGGTTCTCCTCTTACCTCTTGGACAGGTCGCAGTCGGTGTTGGTTGGAGGACAGAGGTCGACCCCTAGGCCCCTTAAATATGGGGTGCCGCAGGGCTCGGTCCTGTCCCCCCTCCTATTTAATATCTACATGAAGCCACTGGGTGAGATCATTCACCGGCACGGGATTAAATACCATCAATATGCGGATGATACCCAGCTGTATCTCTCCGCCCCGTGCCAACTCAGTGTAGCGGTGGAAGTGATGTGCCAGTGCCTGGAAGCTGTCAGGGCCTGGATGGGAGTGAACAAGCTTGCACTCAATCCTGACAAGACCGAGTGGCTATGGATGTTTCCCCCCAAGGACAGTCCAGATATTCCATCTCTAAGCCTGGGGGGTGAAATTTTACATCCCTCAGAGAGGGTCCGCAACTTGGGTGTCCTCCTGGACTCGCAGCTGACACTAGAACATCATCTGTCAGCTGTGACCAGGGGGGCTTTTGCCCAGGTTTGCCTGGTGCACCAGTTGCGGCCCTACCTGGACTGGGAGGCACTTCAAATGGTCACTCACGCCCTCGTCACCTCAAGATTTGACTACTGTAACATGCTCTACATGGGGCTGCCCCTGAAGAGTGTTCGGAGATTACAACTGGAACAGAATGCAACAGAATGCAGCCACGCAAGCGATATCGGGTGTACCGAGATACACCCATGTAACACCTATCCTCCGCGAGCTGCACTGGCTCCCTATCGGTCTCCGAACATGCTTCAAGGTGTTGCTTATCACCTTTAAAGCCTTACATGGCCTAGGACGCGGATATCTATGAGACTGTCTTCTGCCACATATCTCCCAATGGCCGATAAGATCTCACAGGATGGGCCTTCTCCGAGTGCCGTCGACTGGACAATGCCGGCTGGTGACTCCTCGGGGGAGGGCCTTCTCTGTAGCAGTTCCGACCTTATGGAACGATCTACCCCCAGAGATCCGGACCCTTCCCACTCTCTCGGCCTTCCGAAAGGCTACTAAAACCTGGCTATTCCAGCAGGCCTGGGGCTGTTGACCTCATGAACGAGGTCCATCCCCGCTACATTGAGTGCATGTTGTGTTTCTTTTTAATCTGTTCCCTTTTCCCTATTTTTAATTTTTATCTTTTTGTAGAGTTGTATTTTAAGCCACCGTGAGTCCTTCGGGATTGGGCGGCATATAAATTCATTAAATTTCAATTTCAATTTTCATCCAATGAGATTTCATTACAGCATCTTTTTCATAGTTGTGTTGTGGTCCGCTGGCAGCCAGCAGAGATGGCAGCAGAGTCTGAGAGTGAGGAGGTTGGGGAGGAACATGGGCCAGTCCTGGGGGTTGAGGAAAGCTCAGACAAGGGCTCTGCGTCAGAGGCAGAGAGGGAGTTAGACAGCAGTGAGCAGAAGAACACCTGGAGCCTGTTCCCAGAATGCGCATGTGCAGAACTGCCAGAAGACAAGAACAATTAAGAAAGCAGGGTTGACTTGGGAGTAAAGCCACACCTTAGAGGTGATTGGCCCCTCCCATAGGAACAAAAGAGGAATGAATGGGGGTGGGCTTTTGCAGGAAACAATTTGTTCATTCGGTCCAGAAAGTTCTGTTTGTGACTATAAGAGACTCTGTGCCAAGTGTGGCCTTGCCTTCCGTTTGGAAACTAGTTATCTGGCAGCTCTCCGAGCGAGATAAGGTTCGTGTGGATAAACATTCCTCTGAAAGACTGTTTGCCAAGCCTTGCTGACTGTGAATGAAAGGAATTCACAGTCGTGTAAAGAAAAAGAGGTTTTGCAGGGACCAAGACTTTGCTTCTTGCTTTCTAAGGATGCCTGGGTCAGAACAAGTTGGTCCAGTTCTGTGCAATGGGATTTTCTATGAGATCCACCATCTTCTCTCCATCCCCCTATTGGTTATTTTGCAACCGGTTCTTCCCCCAACACATTGGGCTAGAATGAGGCTGGAGTCCAGGAGACGTGGGTGGAGAAAACCTGGCGAATGAGCCACACGACATCTTGACCAGAATGGAACTGCCTGTGGCTGCACCATGTGAATAGTGGCAAGCAGGAGATTGGGAGTATCGCAAACTCCCTCAACCCTTCCAACATGACAACATCTAGGAGAAGAGGAGACTCACTCCAGGATTTCCAGTTTTTCTTTCCGTAGAAATGGAGAAGGTTCAGTCTCTGCCCAGAAACAGACATCGGCTTGTCAAGGACCACAACACCCCTGCGGCCTGTTAAAACCCTTTCTGAGAGAAGCAATAAACAGCTTTCTCAAACTTTGGTCTCCCTTTGCACACTTGAGCGACAGTCCAACAAGTTATTTGTTTCCAACTGTAGACCAATAATGGGTCTACGTCTACATGGAGGGACGTAAGCAGTGGGGCACCACGAGGATCCGTCTTAGGCTCTTCAATGTCTTCATAAACGACTTGGATGAGGGAATACAAGGGGAACTTACCAAATGTGGAGATGATACTAAGCTGGCAGGAATAGCCAACACCCTAGAACAGGGGTAGTCAACCTTTTATACCTACCGCACACTTTTGTATCTCTGTTAGTAGTAAAATTTTCTAAGCGCCCACCGGTTCCACAGTAATGGTGATTTATAAAGTAGGGAAGTCAATTAAATTAAAAAAGGAAAGTGCTTCAGGGAAGGGAAGGGGGGGGGGAAAGGGAGAGTGGGGGAGAGGGAGGGGAGGGGAGGGGGGGGAGAGGAAGGGGAGGAAGAGGGGGAGGGGAGGGGAGGAAGAGGAGGGGGAGGAAGAGGGGAAGCCCATGTAGCTGAGGGTGACGTAGAACATGACAACGGCACCTTCGTTGCATTGCAGGATGATCTCTCCAGGCTGGGAGTGGAGGTCAGAGTCAGGGAATGGGGGAGAAGCTCCCAGCCACATGGAGCAGATGATAATTTGGAGAGAGAAGAAGAAAGGATGATGGAGTTGGCCAAGCTCTTCCCCAACCATCTCTTCACTCGGTTTCCTGGTTTTGTGGCCAGGAAAGCTAGTACCACCGTGATGGTTTTGGCCAAGAGAGAAGACAAGGCAACTGAGAAGAAGAGTCTGGAAAATTGCAAGGGGCAAGAAAACCTGCCCCTGGTGGCCACTTCTTACATTGCGGGTTGGGAAGAAAAATCACAATAAATAATAAATAAAAATAATCAGGGAAGGGATCCGGGGGGCGTGGCCTGTTGCCGAGGAGGGATCAACCGAGCTCCTCTCAGAGATCTGGTCTGTATATCTAAATAAGATCATAGATATCACCCCTTTTGGCTAAGAAAGGGGCAGGGAGTAGCTCTGTATGCTAGGGTCTATTCGTAATCCACAGCCTTTCTCTCTTTTTTTGGCTGTGGACAGAGATTAGATCCAGCGGGAGCGGAGCTTTTATCTCCAGCCAGTTCTTCTCAGCTGCCTTTTTTGGCAGCCCCAGACAGGCGAGCCCCCCCCCCCAGGACAAAGCAAAGTTTTTTCAAGCTAGGATTAATACGGGCGGGTCCCACTCCTGTGAGATTTATGCTTTTATTACTATCTTAAATACCAGCACCACGTGTCTTAGAGACTTCTTTGTCTAAACGGACTCCAAAATGGCGATTTCTCTCCTGGTGATTGATAGGGGATGTACTTAGCCGGTTTTACCTTCCTGCAGACCGCTCCTTAACAAAATAAACTCTTTTTCTTTGGAAACAGAGGGGAGCAAAAGCGCTGCTTATCTGCTTATTTATTATGGCACCCAGGTCAAAGAAGCGTCTTGCTACAAATGTGCCTAAAGAATCTAAAGAATCTATATTGGAACCACAGCCTTTGTCTCCTATGCCCTCTACTGGAGAATTTTTAACACAGGAATTTTTCTTTCAAATGTTTAATGATTTTAAACAAGAAATCAAGGAATTTGTATTGGAACTATATGATGATTTAAAGTCTAAAATTGACCAAATGAAGGCGAATACGTTCGCAGCCGTGTCTGCCCTGTCAGATTATTCTGCTGAAATAGAGAATAAATTGGAAAGCTTGGAGAAGGCTAATTTTAATTTGACTACTAATATTCAAATATTACAACAAAAAATTAGAGACACTGAAGAACAGCTAGTGATGATAAATTTTAATAGGAAGGCATTTGCAATAAGAGTTAGAGGACTCTGTGAAAAGGAGCAAGAGAATCTGAAACAGACCTTTGCTGAAGCCTTCAGCCATGCGATGGGAAGCCCGGGACTTAACTTTGATTGGCAGATTCGGAAAATCTATCGCCAGAACTCATTGGTAGCGGAACAGCGACAGCTCCCGAGGGACATAATTATATTTCTCCACAAAAGAATCCAGAAACGCGATCGTGCAAAAGTTTCATAATAACAGTCTCCGAGTTGATGACCAGGACCTGATTGTCTTCAAAGAAATACCTTTCCAGATGTTGAGAGCAAGAAGGGACTACGCCTTTTTAACTAAAGAGCTTAGGAGTCAACAGATTCAATACAGATGGGAGGCCCCTGCCGGCATTACGGTCACATTTGAGAATCAAAGATTTCGTCTTAACTCTGTTTCGGAGGCCCGAGATTTCTATTGTAGGACTTTGAAGGCGGGACTTCCTGACTCACTTGGAAGAGAGGAGAGACAAGCGGAAGGAGAAGGCAAGCGGCAGGCCGCGTGGCTGCAAGATGGAGGGGGTAGCCTTTCCTCGCCTCGGAGAAGCAGAAAAGCGCAGATCGAGGATTTAGACATTTTAAAATATTTGCTAAAGTTGTGGACCGAATGGGGGTTTGCGACCTCTCTCCGGTAGAAAAAGCGGATTAATTCTTATTAGAAGGGAAAGTTGGGTGAAATTACTTTGAGCTAGATCTTAAACTAATGTCTGCATAAACTTGATAGTGGTAAATATCAGACAAGCAAGGGATGAGGGTAAAATGTATGCGGAATGATTTACGTTGTTTAAATCCTATTAGAAGAGAAAGCCGGTTGGGATTATCTTAAGATAGATGTAAAATGAATGCGGAATGAATTGTGTTGTTTAAATTTTGTTAGAAGGGACTACCTTAAAACAGAAGGTTAACTGACTTTTGTTGAAAGTATTATTTGAATATGTGGAATGATCCATGCTATTTAATTCTTATTAGAAGGGAAAGTTGGGTGAAATTACTTTGAGCTAGATCTTAAACTAATGTCTGCATAAATTTGATAGTGGTAAATATCAGACAAGCAAGGGATGAGGGTAAAATGCATGTGGAATGATTTACGTTGTCTAAATCCTATTAGAAGAGAAAGTCGATTGGGATTATCTTAAGATAGAACGTAAACTGATTTTTGTGTAAAGTAATACTTGATCTACGCTGCTTAAACTTCTCTAAGAAGGGAAAGCTTGGTTAGATTATTTTGATTGTTTGAAAATGAGGTTAAGAAAGATTATTTACGCTGTTTAAATTTTATTAGAAGGGAAAGTTTGATTATTCTTCTGTAAAGTAATATTTGAATATGTGGCATGAACCACGTTGCTTAAATTTTATCGGAAGGGATTATTTTTGGTTAGATGGTATATTGATGCCTACACAAATTTGTATAAATGTTTATCTGAATATAAGGTTTAGGAAGAGGAACGGGAGAGTCTACAGAAGGTTGGGGTAAATAACAAAGAAGTAAGAGACGAGAATAAAATATAGATAGAATGACTTATACTATTTAAGCATAGATAAAGATGGGGGGCTGAGCTCAACACAAAGAGTGGTTTTTTTTTTCTCTTTTCTTTCTTTCTTTTTTCTTGTTTTTCTTTCCTTTAATATATTACTTTTATTTTTAATCCATACGTACACAAGATATTTTAGACAGAAGGTAGTGCCAGGTGTGGGCCCTGGGAAGTCGGGAGGATTAGGGATGGGGATTTGTGGGGGGTGGGGTGGGGGGGTGTTAACATAGTCTCAATAAGAACAAGAATGTACTTATATACGGTTGTTTTTTTTTCTTTTCTCTTTTTCTTTCTTTATATTTTTTTTCCCTTGGTTTATTTTACTTTTATCAGATTAAACAACACTGAATAAAGGCATACACCAAGGAGGGAGGTAGAGGGAAAGAAGAGGGAGGAGTAAGGAAGGAGTAAGGGGAATGTAAGGAGGGCGTGTGGGGAGTAAGGGGAGAAGGAAGGTTTGAGGGGAAAGGGAAGTAGGAGGGGAGTGTTAGAGGGAGAAAGGAAAGTTGGAGGGGGTAGATGGGGTGTATGGGAGGATGGTAGTGTTAGGTGGGGGTTGTGAATGATGAGTTGTGTTTTCTTTTTATTTTGTTTTATTTCTTTTTTTTTCTTTTCTTATAGCAAATACTCTGTATATAAGGGATTGCAAAATGGAATGTGAAAATGAATAAAATATATTCTAAAAAAAAAATAATAATCAGGGAACAGAGCAAGATAAATCCAACGTGGGATTGTACAGCTGATTACATTAGTGGCGAAAACAAGGTGCCAAGTCCCTTCAAATTAAATGAAAACAGAAGCCATTAAAGGGATAATTGGATACCAATAACAGACTGCCACCCCGTGGTCATTTATGGTATGGCAGGTGAGGACCGGTAATCGCAAAAATTAATAGAAATAAAAATAATTAGAGTACAGATCTTGCGATGTCCGAGTGGGATCATGCTCTGAAGCCCCCGGTCTCTCTTAAAATGAAACGGGTGAATAGTCCTCAAATTAAATGAAAACATCGGTCTTCAAAGTATATAGGAAATTGCACTAGCAACAGTCGCCTGCCATCTCGTGGCCATTTTGCGTATGACAGACAGCAATCTGTCATTCCAAAAATTAATATAAATAAAATAAGGATGCAAATCAGGCGAAATCCAACATGAGATCTTACTCTGAGTCCCCCATCTCTATTGCGGTGAAAACGGGGTGAAATAGACCTCAATTAAATGAAAACAGCGGTTTTCAAAGTCTAGGGGAAATTGCATTAGCAATAATAGCCTGCCATCTCGTGGCCATTTGTGTATGGCAGGTGGGGGCAAGAAATCGCAAAAATTAATATAAATAAAATATTCAGGATGGGGATCGGGCGAAATCCGACGTAGGATCTTATTGTGAATCCCGCATCTTCCTAGAGGTGAAAACACAGTGAAATAGACCTCAAATTAAATGAAAATGTAAATGAGAAATTTAGTCCTGTATAGCTGATGCCCTACTTCCCTCCTCTACATCTAGGAGACAAATGTCTGTTGTCCCAGTTCTTGTCAAGATAGTTAAAGTCCCCCATTACTATTAGAGGTGCTTTCTGCTGCATATCTTAGTCAAGTGATTAGCAAAAAGGTCATTTATATCCTGGTCAACCATCCCCTGACAACCTCCTGAGACATAATTTACCAAAAGTATAATTTACTTAGATCCATATAAGTACAGACAGGGGTGGTTCCTACTGGTTCAAACTGGTTCAGGGTAGTGGTTGGCAGCCTGGGTCGCTGGAACCAGCAGCGACTCAGGCCTGCCACGCCCTCGAAGTGGTTCTCCCGGTGTGCCATAGGCTCCGCCATCTTGTCTTTCACTTTGCACATGCGCAGAAGCATTTTTCTTGCATTGCGCATGCCTGTGCAGCATGCATAAAGCGTACGCGTGAGAGGCGTGCATGAGCGAACTGGCAGTGGAGCCTGCGGGAACCCACCCCTGGGACAGATGAAGTGAAGCCAATTCTAAGGTTGCCACAGGCAGCTGCGTAGGTGAAGTTCTCCTTTTCCCGCTGTCCGTTGTTTGCCAATCCAACACAAGCTTTGTGTTTTGGAAAACAGCCTGTGCCGTTTAAAGAGGACCGTAACATAACCTTGAAGTGAATGAACTTCCACAGGGTGCGGCTGGCTCTCTTGAGTCCTTCCCCCCTGGGCTTCCACCCCCCCTTCCGATTCTGTTGTCAAGCTGCGAGGAAAATTGCAGGCAGGGATAGAATCCAAATCAGCGTTGATGTTTCCTCTGTTTGGATAGGGGGGTCTGTAGAATATGGCAATGCCATTCCTTTCCCCTTGTCTATTAGCCCAAAGGGATTCAGGAAGCCTTCGTCCCTTTTCCCCCTGCATTTCTTATGAAGTGTAGCTACTTCTTATACAAAACGCAAATCTGCCATCTCTTTGATTAGATACGTTTCTTTTGAATAATTTAAATCTTCCAGCTAGATATTGCATGTTCTACATCTGTACAGGACACGGTGGCTCGGTGGCTAGGATGCTGAGCTTGTCGATCAGAAAGTTCAGCGGTTCGGCAGTTCAAATCCCTATCGCCACATAGCAGAGTGAGCTCCCGTGACTTGTCCCAGCTTCTGCCCACCTAGCAGTTTGAAAGAACCTTTACTGGACTTCTGTGGTTTAAGGCTGATGACATTTTCCTGTCTTTGTACACGACTTACAAGCAGGCTTTTATCTCTCCCTTCTGCCACGTCTGACTTTTATATTTTAATTCCCATTTTATCCTGTATTATATCTGTGCATAGATTCCATCCTCTGATCCTTCAGTGGCACACAGAGCCCTCTCTGCACTCACACAGCCCCAGCCCAGCTCCCCTGCGCATGTACATGCACACCCGCCTCCCTCCATCCAGCTGAGTTTGAGGCCTCTGTGACGGGCCCGGGCGCATGCGGGGGATGCGTGAACATGGGGGGAGGCGCTCGCATTGTGCAGCAAACTCTGGTGGATGGAAGTGAGTGTGACAGACCTGGCCCTGCAGTGCTTCCTCTCTCAGTTGGAGGCTTCCTTCAGCCTTCAAACAGTTGCAGATTGGATTTATTTGGCTTCCAGGTTGGTGCAGGAGGCTTTCCAGGCCCAAAATGGGGTGTGGAAGGACAGGGTTTTTTGTCTGTTTTGGCCCTGGAAAGCCGCCTGCACCAACCTCACCCCCCCTGCAACTGTTTGAACTGAGCGAGGAAGCACTGGGGGGGGGGGGTCCAGGCCACTCACACTCGCTTCCAGCCTGCCAGAGTTCGCTGCCCCAGGGCAGGAATGAGAGCCTGTCCTGTGGAGCCACTGCCGCTAGGCGAGGAGGACAAGGATGAAGAAGAGGAGGAGGAGAATGGCGAGGCTTTGCACAGGCCGGCAGGGAGCGGTTCAGTCGGGGCTGGCTGGCTGGTTGGGGAGGGGCAGTCATGTGCTTAGGTGGCTACCACTGCCAGCAGCTTGCATGCCCCGACTGAAGCTGGAATTTGCCGTGCCGGGGGAGAAATGAGAGTCCCTGCTCAGGGCTGAAATTCAGCAAGTCTGACAGGAAATTTTGAGTTGTTCGGAGAATGGGCAGATTCCACCTCTGGCTGGCCCCACAATGGGGTGGGAAATTGAAATTGTGCAGCATCGAGGCAATGAAGGATTGGACCATGGGATAGACTTGTGGGTGTTGGGGGCTGATGGCCAAATATGGCCTTTTCAGGCTCCTGCCTCGTGTGCCTGTTTTCCGATGAGACAAACCGGAGACAGGAAGATCATTTTATTACAATTTATCAGAATATTCAGATAAAAGGGATTCCTCATTCAAAGAGGAACCCCGATCAGTTCACTTACATCCCCTTTTATAGTTTAACTGAACAAAGAAACCTGAAAGAGAAAAGTTGATTGGACGGGATATAGCATACATATTTATTAAAATGAGTTGAAGGGAAATAAATTCTAAGAGAAAGGTTGTTTAGGGTTCACAAGGGACAAGCCAGATCCCCATTTGTACTAACAAACTTTTCTTATCTGGGAGCTAGTCTCCAGCTGGTTATCAGTTTAGGAATGTTAAAAGCTAATAAATCTTGAACATCACTTTAAAAGAAAGAATATAAATCAGATTAAAATGCAAACTAACTATATTAGTTAAGAAATAACAACAGCCATGTTATTTTCCCCTCAGGGCAAACTCTGTGGACTTTCAGCTAGGTGGGAAAACTGGCAGCTTTCAGATTCGGGTTTTCCCAGATGTGCCAACGTGGCTATTTTAATAAAGTGGAATTTCAAGGAACTTCTTGCTTCAGATTCTCATTTTATTTGGATGCTACTTGGAACTCTGGAAATCCCACTTTATCAGGGTACCCTCATAAACAGCTTTTTAAATAATCTTCACAACTCGATCGCTTATGGGAAAATGAACCAAGGCAGATTTGACTATCAGGCACAAGGAGTTTTGAAATCACCTCCAGTTTAGGATTAGTACAGGGCCGTGATGGTGAACATATGGCACGCTTGCCCTAAGTGGCACGCATAGCATGTTGCCGACATGTGTGGCCTTGCCTGTCCATCTTCCAAGTGTCTGGCGCACTATACTTCATGCACCTGGCAGTGGTGAAAACCAGTGTGCGCACGCGCACCGGCGAGGCTGATCGTCATGTGCCCCAGAACCCGGAAGTTCGGCTTTTCTGAAAGCACGGCCACAATAATCATGCCCACATGAAATGTGCAGGTATGTGATATTTCCACACCTTTTGGCACTTCAGTGCAGTAAAGGTTTGCCCATCCTGGCTCAGAGACTTCTAAGAACCACCAGGATAGCTTCCAACTCCAGTCAGGGTCTTAGGGTTATATGTGAGGTCCAACTAATTGTGGCATGTTTCACATCTGATGGCCATAAAAACCCATGGTTTCTGCCTTATGCAAGCCGGCCAATGACTGATGGTCTCTTCAGGTGTGTTTCTTGTTTTCCAAAATGGAGGTCACATGTGGAGAGTTGTTGGTCTGCATCCGTGTTTTATAAACTTTAAGATGAATGGACTTCCACCCCCAGAATTCCCCACCCAACAACGCATCTCCCAGGATTCACTGGCCATCAAGCTTTCCAGGGAATTCTGGGAATTAAAGTCAGTTCATCTTCAAGTTCTCAGTCTGAAAAATGCTGGTCTGTATTCTCCCTTGTGTCAGGACTTAAACTCTGCACCAAGACTTGGTTAATCCACACATTTCTGAATAAGCAGGAGACAATTTTGCAGATGAATCCTGGGTTGTTTGGCTAATCCCTGATTAGGCTTCCTCTTTTTTAACTTTTGTTTTATATCTTTGGTTTTTATCTTTCTCTCCCCCTTGGAAGACCCAGCCCTGCATGGCTTCTCCCCCACAGGAGCATCTCCTGGAAAGACACAAAGTGAACCTGGAGAAACCCCAGGGGCTGCGTCCACCCCCCCCCCCCAAATCAGCCCTAGGACCCATAAATCAGGATAGTCTCTCCCAAGGAATCAGGGGTGGGGGGAGCTGCCCCAAAGGCAGGTGCAGTGGAACATGGGATGAGCTCCCCTCTTCCCAGGACTCAGAAGATGGAACTTGGAGGGGGCTTTCCATCTGCAACATGAGACTCCTGAGCTCCCCTTTCTCCCCCCCCCCTCTTTCATTCCTCCCTTGCTGTGGGGGCAGCCTTGATTTCTCCATCTCTTTCCACTTGGTTTCTTCTGACTTCTCCTTCTCTGTGTGTTTATTTGTGGGTGTTTTTTCGACTAGGCAAAGTTCTGATAACTACTTTTCATTAAAGTTGATTTGATTCTTGTAGTCTGGCCACACTGTTGCATCAGCCCTTTGTAGGGGTGCCCTTGAGCATTGACTTTCAAAATAAAGCAAATGTTGGCATGGAATCAACAGGCAGCTACTTCAGATCCGTGACATGCTGGGGCATTAACTGTCTCCCGGGGTTTTCTCTCTAACCACGATGGCAACAAATGTCACATTTCTAGTGAGCCTCATCCACATGTGCCGTGTATTCCCTCTGGGCTCAGTTTCAAGCATGGAGACCCCAAACCTCTCAATTCTAGGTGACCAGTTTAATTCAATATCTGCCCCTGTTATTATGAGCCATATGGGGATTATTTCCCTTTCATTTCCCTCCAGAGAATTTCCCAAGAATGTTTGAGTCCAGGAACGAGTTGAATTATCCAGGGATCCCTCCTGAGAGGCAGAATTATGATAAAAGTTTCAGCTCTGCTCTTTGGCTGAATCCTCCAGGGGAGACTTTGGGCAGAGAAATAGGGAGTTATGGGACAGGCAGGGTCTGTGCTCTTGAATGTCCGTCTCTCTCCTTTCTAGGTGAAGTGAGTATTTGAATCAGGAAAGCAACTGGATCATATTCCACCTGAGAGTCCTTTGAATTCTTCTAATTCTTCTTTAGAAACAGGAAGGGATTGATTGATTCACTCCATGAATGATGGACCTCCTGCTTCTGCTTCTGATGCTGCTTTTGTTCCATCCAGTCTCTGGGAAGCTGGGAATGAAATGCCTGCAGAGTTTGGAGCACCAGGATGGAAAACAACCACAGAGCTTTTACAGCCCAGGAGACCATCTCATTGGCATAGTCACCACTGGAGAAGAAAGACTGCATACAAACTTGCTTTTCAACGTGGCTCCTTCTCTTCAGTTTGTTTTTCGTGATCCGTAAGTCATTCAGGGTGATAGAGTTGCACTCCCTCCATTCTTTTTTTTCCTGTTTTTTATTTTTCATTTATTCCTATATTGGGGATTGTGTCTAATTTCCTCAATGATTTTCCATGGCTTCTCTCTTTTGTCTGATTTTGTGAAAGAAACCCAAATCGAAAAATACGCCTGAAAAAAAAGCAGAAAAGGCTGCAGATTATTTTCTCTCTCAGTTCAATCCTTAATTTATCACTTGAATAATGAATTTATTTAAAGTAGTGGTGGAACCAGTTGTAGTTGTCGAACCTCAGCCCATTTCCATATTTGTATAACTGATCATTGCTTTTGGATCAATGTTGACTTAAGGTTCAGTAGGCTTTTGGAGGCTTATATATTTTTAAAAAGTATTTTTTGCTGCCCATTATAATAACATTTTTTTTTACAATAGGGATGCTTATGATTTTCCAGATGCCTTAATGTACATTTTCAACATTCAAATGGTCAACAAGAATTCCCAGCTCCTGCACAATCTCACACTGGGCTACAACCTCCATGTCAACTATTGGAGCACTTTCCGCACTTCAGATGCCTTGCTGGACATTCTCTCCACTGGAGAAGCCAATGTCCCCAACTACAGCTGTGGAAGGAAGGAGAACCTTCTGGCTCTTCTTGATGCAGCTTTCAGGGAAATCTCCGTCCAGATGTCAACATTAGGAAGCACCTACAAAGTCCCACAGGTTTGTGTGTGTTTTTCTCCATTTGGTAAAGTGAGTGGTGGGTGGTGGTGGGTGAGCAATAGATGCAATCATGTCTTCTCCATGGAATTCAAGAGCTGCTTTTCTTCATATTATTTCACCCTTTATGTTCATGTTGAGATTAATCATAAAAGGCCTGAAATGCAAGCAATTCATTCTACCAACTATTTAACTGATCAAAAAATATCCCTGGTTGTTGGGGCCTCTATTGACATCTTCATTTCCACATATAAATAATATCCAGTCGGATTGAAGTTGGCAATAGTAGCATTTTATCTATCTAAAAAGTGGAATAAAAAGGACTCTAGCACTTATAAGCCAAACGGATTAGCAGATATTGTGGCTGAATTGTATGCCTGGATCCTCTTAGTTAAACTTGAGAAAAATGCATTCTTTGCAGAAGAAACAGAAGGTTTTAGATAGTGAATAGCTATATAAATTTTATAATAAATATTGCATGCCAATAATCGAATATTGGTAACAAATTTGTCTTGAAATATCTCATCTATATCAGCAAAGTAAAACACGGTTTTTCTGGTTTTCTAGATGTTAGTGCATTTGTCATAATTAACAGAGAAATATTATGTAGGAAATTGATTGCCCTCAAAATGGAGCTCAGCCTGTTGGCCCTGATCCAAGCCTCTTTCTCCTCCAGTTCCGTGTTTAAGGGGAGGGTTTGGGCTCAATGGAGCCGTGAGGAAAAAAGGATTTATCTTCCAAGGAAGGAAGGTAAGGATGCATATTTGAACCCTTGTTATTCAGTCTAGATATTGACAATTTACTTCAACAAATGAAGGATCCAAAAACAGATGATAAATAAATGTTTCATTCTTTGACAAAAATGGCTGATTTAGTGGACCAGCGAAATGCAGTGCACGTAGTATACAGTACTTGGTTTTTAGAAAGGCTTTGACAAAGTAAACCACCATCTACCTCTTGGTAAGCTAAAAATATGTGGGATAGACAGCATCACCCCCAGATGGACTCAGCCTGTGGTCCTCAATGGAACTACGTCTGCATGGAGGGAAAGAAGCAGTGAGGGACCTCAAGGTTCCATTTTAGGCCCAGAACTCTTCAACATCTGCATCAATGATTTGGATGAGGCCGCGCGTGCCAGGTGACATGGCTGTGTTTTCCACTCAGCCCGATCTAAGAAGCTGAGGCAGAGGGAGCCATTTTCCCCTCCTGGGGCCCCTGTGCATCCATTTTTGGCCTCCCAGGCCCCCAGAAACACTCTGCCGGCTAAAAGCTTTGATCTTACTTTGCAGTTTCAGTCCGTGGGGCTTGTGAAGGTGGGGGCTGGAGGGTTGGTGTGGTGATTTGGGCAGGGCAGACTCATGGTCCATTGGTGGCTTCAGTGGGCTATATCTGACCTGTGGGCCGTAGTTTGAGGACCCCTGGTATAGGGTTTCCTTCTTGAGCAGAGGGTTGGACTAGAAGACCTCAAAGGTCCTTTCCAACCCTTTTATTTTGTTATAACTTCTGTTATAGGTACATATGTTTAGCATGCTAAATACCTATTGGAATATGCTGATTTACACTGTGATATTATCATACTTACACATTGGGTTATATACCCTGTGAGGAAGACTTGGGTTCTGTTCTCATAATAATTATCTTACAATTAATAATCAAGCTCAAAAGTTATGGTCTTTGGGAAATGACATCCTAGCCCTAGATGGTCAGCCAATAGAGCAAGTAAGACCTTTCCTTACCTGGGGTAGTTTTCTCTGAGACTGAATCTTGGCTCCCTCATCATCAAAGGAGCTCAGTTAGATCAAAGAACAGGAGTGAAAGTGGTGCTTAAAAGAAAACTCATAGCTATCCAGCTTCCTCAGCCCCAATTATTGAAGTATGTGAGGCCAAGGTTTCCCCCATGTTCTTACATCAATCTGATGTTTGGGGCTTCAGAGAGAAACCACCAGCAGAACCAACCCAATCCCAGCCGCTGAGGAGTATCTTGGGGTGGGTAAAAGGACACCAGCTGCTGCCCTTCAGAGCTGATTTGTGAATTTACAAAATTTCTGTTTTGTCTAAAATCAGAAAATATGGATATTGGCATTTAATCTATGGAAATTGACAGTCTCAGAAAATTGTAGTTCTTAGAACAGACAAAACTTCAATTAAAGGCCAATCTTGGATTGAACTACTGACAAACTGTATTAGGAACTGACGTCTCTGTGTTTCTTGTACAATTGGAGAAGAAGCTAAAAAGATTCCTCCATAAAGAATCTGGGCCATAGAAGCATTAAAATATGCAGCAACCCTCCCTGAGTCCCCTCGGGGAAAAGGGCGGCCTATAAGTGTTCAATAAAACTCAAAAAACTCAAACTCAAAAAAATTATAGTAGGCCGTTTATTGGAATAGAATACTTCAGTTGGCATTTGCACATGTTAATCTAATTGAAATAAATTTTAATGGTGAGATACAGTAATATGATTCACATTGTTTATAGTTTTTCAATTTATTTATTATTTTCCATTTTTATTATACAATCTTGCAAATATTCTGTCTTTAATATTTTAAACAATGTCTAATTAACCAATTATACTAATGCTTTCATGAGAACGATTGGATTTATAAAAATCTAATATTGTGGACTTGATCTTACCCCAAATATAACACATGGTGGAACACATGGTGGAAGGTTTTTGAATGGAGCTCAGAATCTGATAAGTGTAGTGAAACTCTGAAGATGAAGCTACAGATTATCAGCTTTTATTTCTGCAGAAAGCAAAAGACTGGATGACCTTTTGGTCTCCCACCTTAACAGGAAGAGAGAGAAAAACAGGAAGAGAGAGAAAAAAAGGCATGCGCCAAAAACTTTTCCAAACATCTTACATCTCACACAGCTTGCACAGAACGTCATTGCTATAGAAACATAATTTGATATCATGTGAATTTCATGATTTTTCTCAGTGCTCTAAAAACAACAGACTTTAGAAGGGAAAAGAAATACATTTTCTGGCGTATAACTCAGAGCTTTGCTGGGGAATGCTGAACACACATTTCAAGTTACAAGCCAGGCTACTTGGCAGAATCCAGATTTTATTTTTCACAAGAAGTTACTTTGCTAGGCTAAGCTTGGCAATTCGCCTAGAGGTTTTATCTATGTAGTTGGCACATCATGCTACAATGGAGCTTCTCTCAACAGCAACTTAACAAAAACTGAATTAGGTTACACTCTGTGTATGCTCTAATCCAGTGATGGCAAACCTTTTAGAGTCCGAATGCCCAAACCACAACCCAAAACTCACTTATTTATATCGGAATGCCAACAGAGCAATTTAACCTGAATAATGAGGTTTTAGTTTAGAAAAACAATTCATACGTGATTATGTCTTTTCTCTGAAAAAATCCTCCAAATAACAGCGCTTTTTATAGAAAGGTAAAAGTTTTGCCTTTGGCATGCTTTTGATTCATGTGACCTTTTGCTGTTGTTGCCTCTTATGTGTGCGTCTTATACTCTGGTGTGTCTTACAGTCTGAAAAATACGGTTGTGGGGTCAGAGGGAGGCCCATCCCTCTCATTGAGACCTAGCTTGGTAACCAAAGCATCCTCAGTGATAGGATGGGAGACACCAGGAGAGGTCAGGAGGAGGGGACAAGGGGATGGTAAAAGGCAGCATGGCTGATGGAGATCAAGTGCAGATTCAGGCACCCATCCTCTTTTGCAGAGTCGGGAATCAGAAACTTTCATTCTCTGGGCGAAAAGTGGTTGCCTGCTCCCCCCTCCCCCAACTATTTCTACTTAATACTAATGAGGCTTCTTTGTCTCATGGAGCAAATTGGGCTAGACAGAGATGGCCAGGGTGTGTGTGTGGTGTGTGTGTGTGTGGTGTGTGTGTGTGTGTGTCAGAGAAAGCATGCTTCAGCCAGGGCACCCAAACTGCTGCCAATGGTGTGGGAGACAGCTGAGCATGCAAATGGGGCAAGACAGAGACAGGGAGGGTAAGAGAGCAATCTGTGGGTGTGTGTGTGGGTGTGGGTGTTATGTGTCAGAGAAAGTATGCTTTAGCCAGGGCACCCAACTGCTGCCAATGGAGTGGGCTACAGCTGAGCAGGGAGGCAGGTGTGTGTTTCATCCCCATTCAAGTAGGGCCTCTCATTTCCTGCTTGACACAGTTGGGGCATGGAGGCTGATGCCACCTAAGCACCATGATTGCCCCCTCCCCAGCCAGCCAGCCCCACCTGACCTGCTCCCTGCCAGCTCCTGCAAATCCTCGCCATTCTCCTCCTCCTCCTCTTCATGTCGTGTCCTTCTCGCCCAAGCGGCAGTGGGCTCCACAGGACAGGCTCTCATTTCTGCACTGGGCAGAAAACTCTGGTGGGCTGGAAGTGAGTGTGGATGCCTCCCCCCCCCCCCCCCAGTGCTTCCTGGCTCACTTGGAGGCTTCCTTCAGCCTTCAAACAGTTGCAGAGTTTTTTCTTTGCTCCCAGGTTGGTGCAAGAGGCTTTCCAGGGCCAAAATGGGGGGAAAAACCCTGCAATTTCTGCACCCCATTTTGGCCCTGGAAAGCCTCCTGTACCAACTTCAAAGCAAAAAATAAAAAATAAAACCCGGCAACTGTGTTAAGGCTGAAGGAAGCCTCCAACTAAGTGAGAAAGCACTGGATGCCCAGACCATTCATTCCAACCCACCGGAGTTTCCTGCGCAATGTGAGCATGCACACACACACACACACACACACACACACACACACACATTTCATACTCAGGTGTCCCCCCGCCCTGGCACTCCACAAAGGCCTGAAAACCAGCTGGCCGGCAGGAGGGGCCCTGCATGTGGATGCTAGAGGAGCTGGGCTGGGGTGGCTGGCGTGCCGGGAGAGAGGACTCTACATGCCACAGCTTTCCTATCACGGCTCTAATCCTTTCAATTGCTTTTCCAGATCATTTATATAGAAGCTTCAGAGGGCTCTGAGTGATAAAAGCAAATTCCCCTTTTCCACCACATTCTCCCCAAAGAAGGATTCCAGTACCAGCAATTGTCCAGCTGCTCCTCCACTTCAGATGGACCCTGATTGGCATCTTTGCTTCAGACACAGAAAAGGGAGAGAATTTCATGAGGACTTTTCCTCCTGTGCTTGTCAGGAATGGAATTTGTGTGTTATATCACAACTGTTCTCAACAACTGGATATACTGCATACCTCAGGGATTCCCTCTCTAAGGGGAGACAAGTCAACGTCTTTGTTCACTTCATGGAATTTGATTCCATTTGGGAGAGAATTCTTCCTTTCCATTTAACTTTTATTGCGTCTGCCAGGACCCATTGAGGGGAAAGTCTGGATCCTCACAAGCTTTAAATGGTATGAAATAAACAAGCACAGACTTCTCAATACATCCATAGTCTTGGAACTTTGGTTATCTGACAAAAGAAAGGCCAAAGATTCTGCCTTTAAACCCTTTTTCTTTGTGGGAGAAAAGTTTCCAGATCATTATTTTCATTGTTCTCTTTCAAAGAATGTCTTTTCTGTCAAAGGCCGCAGAAGATTGCACCCAGAAAGCCCCACTGGAGACCCAGAGGGAAAAGGGACAGAGGAAGGGGCCCAAAATGACTACCAACCTTACAGTCTCATGAAGACTCTGGCCCAGGCCCTGAATGCTGCTTATTCCTCCAGATCGAGGGAGGGGAAGGAAGGAGGGAGAAAAGATCTTGGGGTCTCCAAGGCTGCAGCCATGGCAGGTAAGGGGATTCCAATATGGATCCATTAATCTTAGATCCTTTGGAGGAGGAATCCAGAGGAAAAGGAGGGGAACCATCTCAACAGATCTGGCCAATTTAATTACTCAGGGAATTAATGGTTCCAAAGAGTAGAGACCATGGCATTTTTATATTTAGCACTGCTAATTGGAAAATGCTGTATTCTTTTTAAAAATAAATTCCCGTATTTGTGGGTTTGTGATTAGCCTGGTGGAATTCCACCTTCCTTCCGTCCCCATTGCAGGTGGGTCTGTGTGCAGCTGGACAGGCAGCTAAGCCCCCCTATTCTCCTCCAATGAAAGGGAGCCTGGCGTGGATCTGAATGCTTTATTGGGAGAAGAGGGCAGGTGAAACTGAGGAGATGCAAAGAGTGGAAATCAAATAGAAAGACGAATGGGCAGCATAACTAACAGCCAGCAAAGAAGCAGCTGGAACCTCTCCAGCGATGCTCCGTGTGAGGGACGGAGGCCGTCTCCGGATGACCAGGGGTCTCGGTCACAACGGCTGCTTCCGTCTTCTCCAAAGGCTGACAGAAAAGGGAGTCTGGCTTCAGACCTTACAGTTAGGCTTATCTGCCTCGGGCCACTAGGTGGGGCTACAGCAACAACAGCACAAGAGTCTCCGTATTTTTCAGAATATAAGACGGACCTTTTTCCCTCAAAAAAGAGTCTGAAAATCTGGGTGCATCTTATACATCCAATACAAGCATTTTTTGCCTCCTGAAGCCCCGCCCCTTCACCAAAATGGCCCTGCATACCCTTATGGAGGCTTTCAGAGAGCTCCTGGGGGCTGGGGAGGGCAATAATGAGCAAAAAATGAACCATTTTTGCCCCCAGCAGCACTCTATAAGCCTCCATAAGGCTATGCATGTAATTTGGGGGGCAAAAAACAGGCTTGTTTTTGCGAAAAACAGGCCATTTTTTGCTCATTTTTACCCCCCACAACCAGGAGCATTCTGAAAGTCCCCCCCCCCCAAGGATATTCATGACTTTTTTTAAAGGGGGGGGCATTTTAACAAAAAGGGCTGTTTAGGGAAGGTTTGCAGAGTGCAAAAACCTTTTTTCCCTCTTGGAAAGCTCTTTAACTGGTTGATGAGAATTACATTGATCAAGTGCTGTGCCAGCAGAAACAAAGTCTTAGGTGCTGCAGATTGTCAGCGATTTCCTTCTCCAGCACATGGATAAATACACCTGGAAACATCTACCAACCTACCTACTCTCTCTCTCTCTCTCCCTCCCTCTCTACTGTATTTCTCTCTATATATATTTTTTTCTCTCTCTCTACCTACCTACTTTTTTAAAAAAACAAATTCCCTCTTGGTGCGTCTTATACTCCGAAAAATATACATATTGTGGCATGACAACCTTTATAAATTTGGGAGGAAACCCTGAGACCATCTAGCCCAACCCCTCCTCTGTGCAGGAATCCCAGTTCAAGCTTCTCTGACTGATGGCTGCTCAGTCTTTGCTCTCAGACGATCCATGAAGTGGATGCTTTAGTGGCTCAACTCTAAAACAGCTCATCCTTTTATCATATTTTTCTCTCATTCAGTTAAAATCTCCTCTCTTGTAACTGAATTCACTTTTTCCATGTCTGACACTCTGGAATAAGAGTGAGCAGATCTTACACTCGTGTGTAACAGGAGTCAGTTATTGTAAGAAGGTTCTATCCAGTGGTGGGATTCAAATCTTTTTACTACTGGTTCTGTGGGCATGGCTTGGTGGGCATGTGATTGGGTGGGCGTAGCTTGGTGATGTGATTGGGTGGGCATAGCCAAATTGACATCACTCACGTCAAGAGGTACCTTGCCTGGGCCTCTCCTTGCGTCAACAGATATTTATTTACTACTAATGAACATCCAAAATACACAATTTAATCCTATGTATAAATGCCATATGTGTACATCCATATTACAAGGTATAGTGTGTGTATAGGCACACAAAAGGATACATTATCTACTTTATACACTGTATGTGTATGTACACACACGTACACACACACACACACACACACACACAAACAAACAAACACAAACAGAGACAGAAACACACAGCTCTTCTAAAACTATAGACATTCAACCTCACTTATTGCGTTTGGAAAAAACACACCCAGAGTCCACTTTCTGCCACACTTTTAACTATCACTTCTGCACATTAGAACATTTCACAGGGCTTCAGATGTTCTTCCTTAGTCTGCACATGATTGTTAGAGCCAGGAGATGTCATGGATTGTGTAAAATGTGGCAAAGCTCACTTAACAACGCTCTTGCTTAGCAACCAAAATGTTGGGCTCAATTGTCATAAGTCAAGGACTATCTATGCCTTCCTCTGCATGGCAGCCTTGTCCTAGCAAACTCCTTCCCTTTTCTGGCAATTTCCTCTCTTTTAGAGGCACCAAAATAATCCAGAGGATATAAGGTCTCCAGCTGGAGCAGGGGTTGGACTAGGTGACCTCCAGGGTCCTTTCTAGCCCCAGATTGCTCTGCTGTTTCATAGAGTCTTCTGAAGCCTTCCTTCCTCTCTTTTTTCTCTCTCCCTCTCCCTCCCCTCCCTCCATGTAATCCATCCATCCACCCATCAATCCAACTATATCTCATTCACTTTCTCCTCCCTCCCTCCCTCTCTCCCTTCTTTCTTCCCTTTTCTTTCTTTTTTCTTTTCTTTCTTGTCTCTCCCTTTTCTCTCCCTTTCTCTCTCTCTCTCTCTCTCTCCCTCCCTCCCTCCCTCTCTCTCTCTCCCTCCCCCCTCCCTCCCCTCCCTCCTCTCTCTCTCTCTCTCTCTCTCTTCCAACCAGCTCTGCACCTCGCCTCATTGTTTCCTTTTTGTGGCAGGCCGGCATCGCTCGCATCCCAGGAAAGCTCTGAGATTATTTTCCTGGGGCGCAGGCACCATGCTGGCAGCACCCTTGGATCGGTGCCTTTTCCACGCACGGAAACTTCTCTCTCTGGAGCAGCCACAGAAGGGGGACTTATGGGGAGCAGAAGCTGTTCAACATTGTGGGCCGCCTGGGAGGAGGCAATAGAGACCCTTTCCCCCATTTCCTCTGGATCTCCCCTCTTCTTCCCCCCGGTTTTCCTTTCCTCCGATTCATCAATTGCTCCCCCCTCCTAAGAGTGAGGCAGTGCTGTTTTGCCTGGGAGTGTCTGGGTTCTGGGGGGGGGCAGTGGGGGGAGGGAGGAGATTGCGGGGGGTTTGGCTGGGCTCCCCAGAACTTCTTTGGGAGAAGCACCATGTCAGGTTTCCAAATAACACCCAAAATTAAATCAGAGTCCAAGGCAAAGTATTGCTCAAAGTTCCAATTTACTAAGAGAGCCATGTTGACACATCTGGGAAAACCCAATCTGATCTTCCTGGGGTTTCCCCACCCAGTTGAAAGTTCAAGATCTTGCCTCCACACCCACAGGTCCATCCCATGATCCAATCTTCCACTGTCATGCTGGCAGTTGCACCCATCCAGTTTCGGTCAGGTGCAGAGGTGTAGAGACAAAGGATGGCCTTGGATTCTAGAAAGGAATTTTATTTTGGCTACATAACATTTTACTCCGTACCATCCCCACTCCCAATTCCCCACACTAGAAACTACATAATTAAATCATAGAAAGTGTGGCAGGCCAAAGATCCAAAAAAGAATACGGCTGCAGGCCTGACAAGTTTGGTATCCCTCAAATTTCTTCCAGTCCATCATTAATGTTCTTATACAGTACAAGACTCCATTATTAGTCAAATCTTAGTAGCTAAAAATCAGATATTTTTCTACTGCTTTTTACTTATGCACCCTTCTCTGTGTGCTAATCATAAATATTGTTTCTGGAAACGATATTCCTTTTATTATATTTTATTTTATTCAAAAATGTAAATTATGAGTTTTGGAAAATACAACTATTACAAAGACAAAAAAACTAGATAAAATATTTTTTTTAAAAAAATGTGCATTAAAAACATAAAAAGACATGCATATTGTCTCCCCAATTGAATACAATACAGCAATAATAGTTTCTCCCACTTGCAAAATTGGCCCACAATTATAAACTACACATGTATTTGAAACTATTTGACATGCCATCTATCTGCTGAAAATAAAGTTAACAATTTATCCAACAATAAAGTTAATTTCAAAACTTCAAAATTGTCTGTTATCTGCTATTGTATTTAATGCACAGAAAATTTGCAGGGGATTCTTATCCACCAAAGACCACCACAATCATTACCTCTGATCCATCCAGAATCTGTCCAGGGTTAAACATCTATGTTTGAGTCTTAATAATAATACATTTCCTTAAAATTTTAAATAGGATCTTTCCCAACAACTGCTTTCTGTTAGATTCCCTGAAGTGAAGAGGCAAGGGGCGTCTGAGGTAAGTCGACAGTAACCTTTATTAACAGAGCAGTAACAAGCAAGCAAAGCAGTAGACAGGGACCTAGGCAGGGGGCAGCGGCTGAGGGCATCAGCATGCCCCAACTGCTTGCCAGGATGGTATCTCAGCTGTACGCGTAAGCTGTGAGAAACTCCGCCCAGCGGGTCATCCTAGGGGATAGGATGGGAGGGGTCGGCCTATCACCGGCCAAAAGCCCAAGGAGCGGCTTGTGGTCGGTGTAGAGCGTAAAGTGCTGACCATACAAGTAATCGTGGAACTTTTATCCCGGACACTGCAGCCAAAGCCTCCTTGTCAATCTGGCTGTAGTTCCTCTCGGCGGAGGAATGTGTCCGGGAATAAAAAGCAATGGGAGCCTCTGAGCCATTGGGAAGGACATGGCTCAGGACTGCCCCCAAACCCATGGGGGAGGTGTCACAAGCCAATGTCAGAGGCATCTTGTCGCTGTATTGCACTAAGACTGCCTCAGACGTCAGCATGGCTTTGACAGCCGTGAATGCATGCGCCTCGCGGCTGCTGCAGTGCCAGACTGCGGATCGGTCGACCAACTGATGAAGCGGCTTGGTTAGTGACGCCATGTGTGGTAGAAACGGTGCATAGAAATTTAAAAGGCCGAGGAACGCTTGCAGCTCCACCTTGGAGGTGGGTGCAGGGGCGTTCTTGATGGCCGCTACTTTAGAGGAGGTGGGGTGGATTCCCTGGGTGTCAATCATGAAGCCTAGGAATTCCACCTTAGGCACAGCAAAGGAACACTTGCTGAGCTTTAATTTAAGGCCCGCGCTCCTAAAAACGGTCGAGAACCTTCTGTAGTGCTTCGATGAGCCCTGAGCGGCTGGTTGCAGCGAACAGGACATCATCGAAGTACGGGATGATGCCAGGGAGCCCATGGAGCAGGCACTCCATGAGGCTCTGGAAGATCTCCGGGGTAACAGAGATGCCAAATTGAAGGCGGCGACAACGGAAAGCCTCACGGTGGGTGACGATGGTCTGGGCAGCTGCCACATCGTCATCCACCAGGAGCTACTGGTAGGTATGCGCCATATCCAGTTTGGCAAGATGCAGCCCCGCCCCAAGGAATGGAGCAGGTGCTGCACCACAGAGACTGGATAGGGGTTTGCCTGGAGGCCAGGGTTGATGGCTGACTTATAGTCGGCGCAGATCCTGATGGACCCGTCGGCCTTGACGGGGACCACTATTGGGGTCTCCCATCGCGAGTGGTCGACGGGCTCCAGGATCCCCTGTGCCAACAGCTTATCAAGTTCGGCATCAACCTTGGGGCCTCAAGGCAAAAGGCACCCTGCAGGCCTTCAGCCTGATAGGGGCAAACCTGGGGATATAGGTTGAGGGAGATAGGGGTCCCCTTATACCTCCCCAGCTCACCATCAAATACATCAGCGTAGTCCGCCAGGATGCCCTAGATGTCAGGAGGCGTGTCCGCCACAAAAGTGCACCCCAGAGAGGGAGAAGCCCAATGGGGTGAACCAGTCCAGGCCCAAGAAAGCCGGCAGCGGCTCCTGGACAACCAAGACTTGCAGATAGCAGCATTTCCCCCGTACTCCACCCGCACCCCATAGCAGCCCAGGGTTGGAATTTGAGTCCCCTGGTAGTCCTCTAAGCACAGTGTCCGGAGGAGACAGCTGTGACTTGGGGATGCCGGTGCAAAGGTGGGTGAAGGTGGCCCAAGACAGAAGGAATCAGGAGGACCTCGAGCCCACCTCCATGAGGCAAGGTGATCCCTCGATACGGACAGTCACAGTGATTTTTTTAGAGCCAGCAGTTGCCTGGCTGACCGACTCTGCAGGGGTGGCAGGGAGGTCTTTCTCTATGGCAAAGCAGTTGTTGCGGCGGCGCTGCTGACGGCGGGGCTGCTGGCTTCTTGGTGGTGCAGGAGGAGCGTAGGCAGATAGAAGAGGCTCAGCCTGCGAGGGAGGCGGCAGGGAAGCCCGGCAGACTTGCGCCAGGTGCCCCTTCTTGTCACAGCAGTGGCACACCGATGTTTTGAAGGGGTAAGACGCCCTGGCAAGATTGCCTCTGCAGCCAAGGCAGGCGGCGGCTGCCGCAGCAGCTCAACCTTGAGGTGGTTGTTGTCGCCGGGGAACGGCTCTGAGGTGGTCGACCTGGTCCTCGTCGTCTGGGTCCGGCAACGGGGCCAGCTCGTCGATGAGGCTCACGGGGATGGCAATGGAGGCATGTATCTGGCCATCTCGACAGTCGACTGTTCCGAGAGTTCCGCAGCCCTAGCCTCATCGACAGCCTGAGGCAGGGTAATGTCCGCCTTGGCTAGCAGTCGCTGCTTGAGGTGAATGTCCTTTACACCGCACACAAACTGCTCCACCAAGTTGTCCTCCAGATCAAGGAATTCGCACTGGATGGCGGCAACTCAGAACGATTGGAGGAATTGGCTGATAGACTCGGATCCCTTCTGCACACACTTGCGGAAGGCGTAGCGGCGTGTAATCTTTGAGGGAGTTGGGGCATAATGATTTTTAGCCCCTCCATAAGTTCGTCCCAGCTCAGCTCATAACCAATCTCGGGGCCGCAAAGGAACGGACCGTCCCGAACATTTTGGGGCTGCAGGCACTGAGGAAGAAGCTGCACTTCCAAGCCTGCGAATACCCCTACCAGTTGTTAGCTATAAGAAAGCACTCAAAGCGCTCCAGGAACGCGGCCCACGACTCGCCGATGGTTCCGAACGGAGCGAATGGAGGAATTGCGGCCATAATTAGACGATGTTAGATCTTCCGGCAGCGCGGAGAGCCTAACAATAATGTGCTTGTCTGTCTCTGTAGGCTGTTGCTCAGAGGCTGTAGATCCCATCCTCATCACCAGTGTTAGATTCCTGAAGGGAAGAGGCAGGAGCCATGTGAGATAAGTCAACAGTAACCTTTATTAACAGAGCAGTAACAAGCAAGCAAATTAGTAGACAGGGACCTCCCCCCTGTTTGACAGCTATATATATGGAGCTGTCAAGCAGGGAGGCCAAATAGCCACGCGTTTGACACCCCGCGCTCAGCCATGCCACGCCGGAGCCTATCAGGCGCGCCTGGCTATTGCTGGGCTGTCATTTGTAAGAGTGAGGACTAAACACTTTCCATTCCCCAAAGTCCTAGGACCTCCTATAAATGGAAAAACAATGACTCTAAGACTTGTTTTCCATTTAAATATGGCAAGTCCATTCCCCAATCTTCTTGAAAGAATCCATTTCATCAGTCCTCCATTCTGGTCCACTTTGAGTCTCCAGGGTCCATGGCCTCTCCAGCCATCTCCAAGCAGCCTGCCTTCAAACCAGACTCCTCCTTCAGGGATGCCAACAGCAAGTTAAGTTCCAGTCCATCCAATCCATCCGATTCAACAATTGTTGCTTGTTTCTGATTATCGTCTTAAGTTGATTTAAAATCATTGATATTTCATCAAACTTTTAAAATGAAGTTTCAAATAAGGCTTCTAAGTTGAAAGACTTTATATTCTTTAAATCACATCAAATTAGCTTACTCTAACATCGTATTAACAGCCATATTAATAACAATATAGAAAAATTGATGACCAATGGCAAATTGATATCCATCACCTTTAGGTTTCATAGGAAAGATTAAAAAGGGTTAAAAATTATTTGAGTATCATTTTGAAGACAGTTTTTTTTCAATTAGTTATCATACCACCCCTCAGGTTTCTAATCACATCACAAAATTCTTTGTGGGTCCTTTACTGAAATCCAGTTCTATCACCAGAGTTCCCATAATCCATTAGGAAGTGTGATGATATCTGAGAATGACTTTTGGGATGAGGAGAAGAGAGGCTGCCTAGGGAGGGATCAGATAAGAGGGGAGAATCCTGCAGCTGCATAACAGGAGAGAAAGAAACTCAGAAAGGATCCTCACTAACTTTTCAGGCTGAGAAAAGTGTTGGTGGGAGATTTCTTCTTTCATATTTTCAAAATTTTGTTATGTCGCATTACAATCAAGTAGAATTAGCACATCTGGAGGTGTTTCCATCAGGATGACGAGGGAGAAGATTAGCCTGATAACTTTCTTCTTTATCAACCTATGCTTTCTGGGAATCTATCTTTTTATTTTCAAAGAGTTTATGAATCATCTTTTTTCTCTGTTCATTTTATTTGTCATCTGCTCTAGAATGTTCCCTGTAATTGACCAACTGTGTCAATATTTTCCATATATTTTGTCAGTATATGATTGGCATTTTTTCTCAAACTTTTTCAGTCACTTATGAAGATAATGGCAGTATTTGTATCCTATTTAACCATATTTGGAGATTGGACAATTGTAGAAGAAAGATTCAATGGGGATAAGAAACAAAGTTTTCTCTTTTTCAAATTCCTGGATGTTCCCATTCTAGTTTCATCCCTTTTTGGAGAAGAATGAATTTTGCAATATTTCTGACATTAAACTGTACTTGGGCCAAAATGGAGAGATAAAAGCAGATCTGTGCATTTGGGGCCACTTGGTTTTACTCAAGGAGGATCCCAGGATAGAAATTCTGGCGTATTTTATAAGACAGAGACTTTCTATCAATCAAGATGTTCTTTCCACGGCTAAAGTTGCTCAGTAAGGTGAGATAAATTTTACTGTCTTTTCTCTGTTTTCCAATGCCTGAGGTCCCATTTCAAGTGGACAAAGCCTGTAGTCTCCAGGGTGGTTGACTATAACTCCTGCATCTTCTTAGAAGTAGTCAGATATTTCATATTTGGCTAATGTCCGTGTCTATCTCTATTTTCCATGAATATTGACTACTAACACATTTTCTTCTGCTTAGTCCCTGCCTCAGTCCAAATGTGTGGAAAATTGTCATCCTGGATTTGTCAAGAGGGCTCGAGAAGGAGAGCCAGTTTGCTGCTACGACTGCGTTCCTTGTCCAGAGGGGACCTTCTCCACTCAGGAAGGTGAGTTACAATGAGGAAAATGTGAGGCTTTGTGGAACTGGATCCATCCAAAATATTTCCATGAAAGTGCAAATTAAAAGACAGATAGAAGGTCAATTGTTTTTTTTTTTAACCTGCACAATTTCTTATCTAAAAGGAAGTAAACCAAAAAGACTTTGAAGGAGGGGCTGGAAAGAGATGGGAGGAGGGGGTGGCAGACTGGGCAAGCTTTACTAACAGCATCTCTCCTGCTTTCTAGTCTGGATATGTGCTGCTAAGTTTACCTTTCTAGGAAGATCTGAGTTCTTTGAAACTTGATGGATTGTTTTAGGTCCACCTTCTGAAAGACCTTGCAATTCACTCTTTATTGGATCCTCCCCTTGAGGATCACTGAGAAGGTGTCACTGGTCCATAATGTGGTGCTGTGGATAGTTATGGGGGGAACTCATTACACATTCTGCCAGCAATACAGATCAACCAATCAATCAGAATAGAGCTGGAAGGGACCTTGGAGGTTTTCTAGTCCTACCCCCTGCTGAAGCAGGAGACCCTATACCATTTCAGACAAATGACTGTCCAGTCTCTTCTTAAAAACCTCCAATGTTGAAGAACCCAAAACCTCTGGAAGCCAGTTGTTCCACTGGTTAATGGTTCTCAGTGTTAGTAAGTTTTTTTCTTAATTCCAGGTTTCTTCCAGTTGTTACAGGATACTGTAGGTATCCTCCAAGTCCAGTATATTAATTGCCATGTGGCAGGACTCAGGGTGTTTGCCTAAGAAGAATATATGATTCATTATTAACCTCTAATAAAGTAGGTTCCTATGAAGATTCTACATATTACAATGGAAATGATTAACATCCAAGAACTTTCCTCAACTTCATATATCTTTTTATGCTCGTTTAATGAAATGGTATTAGCTATCATCCAAATAAGGTATTTCTTGTAGGATGAAAGGACAGAATGTTAAAGAAAGTTACTTTTTGGTTTCTCAGATACAAAAAAATGTACCAAGTGTCCAGATGATAAATATCCAAATGCGGACAGAGTCCAGTGTATCCTCAAAATTATAACCTTCCTGTCTTTTGAAGAACATCTGGGCATCATCCTGGTCTCTTTTGCCCTGCTCTTGTTCCTAACCACAAGCCTTGTTTTAATCATCTTCATTAAATACAGAGAAACTCCCCTTGTCAAAGCCAACAATCGGGACCTCTCCTACATCCTCCTGGCCTCCCTCCTGCTTTGCTTCTTGTCTTCTTCTCTCTTCATCGGTCAACCAAGGAAAGCCACCTGCCTTCTCCGACAAACGGTTTTCAGCATCATCCTCTCAGTTGCCGTTTCTTCTCTCTTGGCCAAAACCATTACAGTGGTGCTGGCTTTCCTGGCCACAAAACCAGGAAACCGAGTGAAGAGATGGTTGGGGAAGAGTTTGGCCAACTCCATCATCCTTTCTTGTTCTGCTGTCCAAATTATCATCTGCTCCATCTGGCTGGGAGTTTCTCCCCCCTTTCCTGATTCTGACCTCCACTCCCAGCCTGGAGAGATCATCCTGCAATGCAACGAAGGGGCTGTTGTCATGTTCTACATCACCCTCAGCTACATGGGCTTCCTGGCTGCCATCTGCTTCACGGTGGCTTTCCTGGCGAGGAGTCTGCCTGGGGCCTTCAATGAAGCCAAGCTGATCACCTTCAGCATGCTGGTCTTCTGCAGCGTCTGGGTGACTTTTGTGCCCACCTACCTGAGCACCAAAGGGAAATACATGGTGGCTGTTCAGGTCTTCTCCATCCTGGCCTCCAGTGCTGGTCTGCTGGTCTGCATCTTCATCCCCAAGTGCTACATTATCCTTCTGAGGCCAGACCTGAACACAAAGGAGCAGCTTACAGCCAGAACAAATATAAAAACATGAGATATAATACCATTATGATATTGGGAGAATTGTTAACGTTAATTTTATTTGAAAGGAGATATTCTTTCCATTTAGACAATATACAGGAGTCAAAGAAAATATTCATAGGTTTCAAAATAGGAAATTATTGAATTGTTCTAGCTCCCTTCCCTTGCAACTCAATAAACCTTGCTGAAAGTCATTCAGTGGAATTTGCTGTTCAGCAACAGCTTCTGAATGTGACACCTTTAAAAATAATTCTGCCACTTGTTGCTACAGAGAAAACTGTGTGTGAGAGAGATAGAGAGTGGGGGGGAGGAGGGAGGGAGGGGGAGAGAAGGAGAGGGAGAGGTCAGGAAAAGAGGTCAGGTGGAAGTTGTGGGGGGAAAGTACCAGCCTGGTTGCCTGATCCTCTCCCTGAGAATGCCGGAATGATGTGAAATGCCATGTTTGACTGGCTCTCAGCTGGGGAGGGAAATCTTCATCCCTCTTATAGAATTCTTTCTTGATTTCCTGATAAAACCTCCTTTGCAGAAAGTGTTCAGCAGAAGAGCTGTTTGGGATTGAGTTTGGAATTGTTTTTATATGTATTTCACAACAAATGATAATAAATTCAATAAAAAATAAAATGTGTAAAGAAATTTTCACTCTATATTTTTTCTTTGCTTACCCAGAGAAATAAAATAGCAGTTTTCAGACCCTTTAATTTTCCATTCTACAATTTTCTCTGCTCCTCTTCCAAGCTTGTCTTGTCTGTGAAGGGCTGGAAAAGATGTCCAGAGAAAGGGGACCTTGAGACTCTCACCAGGAGGAGGTTGAAGGGATCCAGTCTCAAGGCAGCCGCAACATTGACCAGGTCACAAACCCTCAACGCTGCATAATATCCACCCAGGTCCAAGAAGGGGGAAAATAAGAGGGTGGGGTGGAGGCTTTGAGATATTCTGCTCTCCAACCATAGAAATTGCTGATCAGTTGGGAATCAATGGTTAGGTATGAGAATGGCTCTTAATTGTGAATGGAATCCCTCTTAAAATTCTATTTTAAGGAGATAAGAAAAGCTCTGATGGATCAGACCAAGGTCGGTCTAAGATTCACAGGAACCCACACAGTGGGTTCTCCCACTGCAGAAGTTCTCGCCCAGCAGGCTTTCATGCCTAAGGCAGGACCAGACCCCACAGTGCCCTGGTGATTGGCTCCAAGTTCCTCCTTTAGCTTTGAACTTCCAGTGATTGGCACAAAGTCCCTCAGCAGCCTTTGATTTCCGCACCTTCACCTGGCACCCCTCCCCCAACACAAAAGGCTTCTCCTGCAGCTGCACCTCCTCTCTCCCCCCTCGCCTCACCCCAACAGGCAGCTGCCACTCACGCTCCGTCTGCAGAAGTTGCGGCAGCCCCGCCGAGGAGAGCAGCCGGAGGACCCGCGGGGGGGGGGGGCAGCTGGCCCCGGATCTGAGAGTTGGAGAAGCCCCAGGGAGGGGAGGAAGCCTCTGGGAGGTCTGAACCCCCGCGAGACCCCGAGGTGGCTGCAACTGCAGGACCCTGAGGCGGCTGCAAGAGGGAGCCTGTTTCGGCAGCCCCGCACATTCTGCAAAGTGGGGAGGGGCGCCGCGGAAGGGGCGGCAGGAAAGTGGCTCTTGGGAGGAGCAGGTTGGGCACCGCCAGCCTCCAGGGAGAGTTTTTCTCCGAGGTTCCAGCCGTCGGGCGGGAGGGAAAGGGCACCTGCCTTCACTCCCGGGGCAGGAGAGGCAAGGAGCAGTGGCGGCTGCGGTGCAAAGTTGGAGGCTCCTGGAAGGGGGGGGGGGAGAGGCGACTCTTCTGGGGGGGGGGGGTATCAGCCGATTTTCCTGCCTGCGTCCAGGGAAGGTTACAAGAGCCCCGGTGTCGCCTGGAGCTTTTCATCAGCTGCAGATTTGAGCGCTCTCTATTCTCCCCTCCCCCTCCAATGATCGGAAAGGATGCCCCGACTTTCTTGCCCTCCCTCCATAGTCACTTCCCCGACCTTTGTCCCACCCGGGGCGCCGGTCTTTGAGCTGCTGGCTGAGAAGCCCGTGGAGGGGTAGCAGAAGGGCATTCCCCCCCCCCTTCCACTGAAAATCCAAGGCCCCTCAGCTCCCGGACCCCACCCACCCACCCACTGTTTATTTGGAACTTGTGGAGGGGGGGCAGAATGATTGGATGGCTCTTCTTCACTCCCCCATTTATGGAGAGCAACATCTGGAGAAGAAGTTTCCTCTGATGGAAAAGCTGAGCCCACTCGGGATGGAGATGGGCCTAAAGCCCCCTTTTGCGGGGTTGAGGTAGAGCCGGTTCCATCCCATCCAGACGAGGCAGAAGGCAGGACTGGCCTCGCCCGGTTGACTGGGGTTCCTCGCGGCACCCCCAATGGAAAGAAGGTCATGGGGGGGGGGTTCCGAGGGCTCCAATCTGCTCCTCCGGGCAAACCTCTGGGCGATTCCAGCGCTCTTGCAACCTTAGCTGGATGCAGGGAAGAGGAGGGGGCCGTACACACAGTGGTGGGTTTCTGCCGGTTCGCACCAGATCGGGAGAACCGGATGGTGAAATGGACCCGGAAGTAACTTCCGGAACGCCTGCCCTGGCCCTGTCGCGCTCCACGCTCACCCCTGCCCGCTGGAGAGGTCCAGCGGCACAATCCACCAGACAGCAGAGGCAAGCTCAGGAGTTTTCTCCTGGATTCCCCTCTGTCTTGCCTCCTCCGATCTCCCAAAGTTTTCCCCAGCATGTGATAGCTTTCTACTGGATTCCTCTCTGACCTGCCTTCTCCGATCTCCCTAATTTCTGCCCTTAATCCTCCAGTTGTCTATTTTTGGGAGGTTTTCCCCTCTCTTTCCCCCCCCCCCCACTTTCATAGGAGTTCCAAAAAATGTTGCCACATGGCTTGGGGGTGATGGTCATGTGACTGAGTGTGCATGAGTGATGTCAAGTTGGCCATATCTGCCTGGTCACATGACTGCCAAGCCACGCCCACAAAATAGACCACACCCACAGAATAGGTTCTAAAAAAATTTGAAGCCCACTACTGGCGGGTGGATAAGAATAACACATAAAACCCGACAAAACGATAGTAATCATCAAAAGGAGCCCATGTGGGGGCCGCAAAACCATCCATTCCTCAAAGCTTCTGGACTCCAGTCTCAACCTGCTCCTTGTGTCAGGGAGAAGAATCGGCTGTTTGAGGGTCCTGATCTCCCAATTAGGGGAGGGGGAGGATGCAAGATCTCATAGAAAGAAAACCCTCCTTCACAGGGCAGGGGCAGCTGGGGGGGAATTGTGCCGACTGGGTCTCTTGGGATGGCAACATCCAAGCAAGGGAGCCTTCAGCCTTCATCCCCCCACCTGGCTTGAAGGGCAAGGCTTCTCATGGAGATGATCAATCAACACGGTTGGAAGAAGGTCCTCCCAGCTTCCATCGCACCTCTTTCCCTACTCACTCTTTCTCACACAGAGATACAGTTTCAGCCACAGTCAGAAGCAATAATTGCTGAAATTATTTTTCATGAGGTGTCCGGTTCATTGGTGGTTGCTGAATATTAAACTGAATGACTTTCACAGAGTTCTCTTTAGCTAGATTTATTGGAATAAATAGGGAAATTTAAAAGGATGGCCCTAGTTCAGTTGAAAATTATAGACCAATTTCTTTGTGTTGGGTTACAGGCAAAGTTATGGAATCAATCGTAAACCAATCCATTGTTCAACACCCAGAGACAAATAACTTGCTCTCCGACAAACAGTTTGGCTTTAGGAAAAACTCATCCTGTAATTTACAACTTTTGCACTGTAAAAATATCTGGACTGCTTGTCTTGATCAAGGTAAAGCTGTAGATGCAATTCACATAGATTTTTGTAAGGCTTTTGATGCAGCAGCATATGATAAAGAGATGTTGAAATTAAATTCTTATGGCATTTCTGGACCTGCTTTTTTTGTCTAGCAGAGTGCAGAAAGTCCAAATGGGGAACTCGCTGTCTAATCCTGCATCAGTTAACGGGGGTGTCTTAGCAGCGTCTTAGGTCCCACACTTTTCTCGCTCTATATCCACAATTTATGTGATCAACTTAAAACCAACTTTTGCCGATGATGTAAAATTATTTAATACTACAGATGATTCTGTTGTTTTGCAAAGTGGTCTGGATTCTGTGTCTGAATGGTCCAATCTGGTCCCCGTTCGGTCTTCAGCTAACTTTCAGGCACGCTTCCCCAGGTTTTGGCAAGACGTTCTTGACTCCCACGGGAAAGAATGTTGCAGTCAGACTTAGGTATTGCATATAAAATTATACGTAGTTATGCTTTACCTGTAAATGACTGTTTTAATTGCAATAAGCATGAACAACCACTTTAAACTCAGTGTATATCATTCGAAACTTGACTGTAAAAAATATGATTTCTGTAATAGATTTTTGACAAAGTCTGGACTGCTCTACCTGATTCAGTTGTCTCAACTACAAATGTTCACAGTTTTAGACCCAAATTGACTTCCATGGACCTCACGTTATACTTAATGAGCCAAGGTGGCGCAGTGGTTAAATGCAGCACTGCAGGCTACTGCTAGATCAGCAGGTCAGCGGTTCAAATCTCACCGGCTCAGGGTTGACTCAGCCTTCCATCCTTCCGAGGTGGGTAAAATGAGGACCCAGATTGTTGGGGGCAATATGCTGACTCTCTGTAAACCACTTAGAGAGGCCTGAAAGGCCTATGAAGCGGTATATAAGTCTACTGCTATTGCTATGTATAGAGGTCCCTAGAGGGGGCGAGCATAAGTGCACTAACATGGCTATCGTCCCTGTCATTGTGTCTTTATATTATTCCTGTTTTCGTTTCTGTTTGACAAATTACAATAATTTTTTTAAAAATACAAGAATTGCAGTCATTCAACCATTTCTCATTTAAAAACATTTCCCATATATGATTTTCTTTGATTCCCGCATGCTATAAGTGGAAGTAAATTATATCTTTTTTCAAATAAAAGGATAAACTGCAGCCAGCCAGTCTACCTCAACAATGAAAGCAATTATATAAAAGGATGCATTTTTTAAATAACACAATATTATGTCTCATGTTTTTAAATTTGTTCTGGCTGTGAGATGCTCCTTTGTGTTCAGGTCTGGCCTCAGAAGGATAATGTAGCACTTGGGGATGAAGATGCAGCCCAGTACGGGAGCCAAAATTTCTATCGAGAAATGTCCTTCTGGGTTCTGTGGGGAAAAAGACACTGGAGACATGGAGGCTGCTTGGAAAGATGATTTAAAGGTGGACAGGACCACATTGCTTGAGTTCTGAACAGAAAAGGTGATCACATGCTTCAGTGTTGGTGGAGAAGAAGAGAAGGAAGGACTGAGATGCTGAAAAGTTCCCTGTTTTTATGGCCTCTCTGGCCTTTGATCTTGAGCTTTCTGATTGGTTGCCAGACTCCCATGTGGCCATTCAGGGGCAACTCTTTAGGCTGTGTTTTGAATCCAGGTTTGGTTGAGTTCTCAGATGCCATGTGGTGAGTGGGTAAAGGCTAATCATGCCTTAATCCCATCATCCTAGACCTGAAGGGGAGAACTCTTTATTATGTAGAGGGACTGGCTTGGCCTTCTTAATGGCCCATTGACAAAGAGGGATGGGCAGGGAGCTGCAGGGAGCTACCCTGTCTTTAAAACATGTTTCTCCCTTTTCACATCCAGGGAAATGTAATATTCTGCCTTTTCAATATTCCTAGGATATTTCATTTTTCTGGGAGAGGGCTGGGTGATAACTTTCTAAAGGCTCATTATCTCATTATCTATCTGGCAGGCATGTGGAATGAGCCTTTCTGGGAGTAATATTTTATTGGGGGGGAAGGGTTGGTTGCTTCCCATAGAGGGAAGGGAGAGAGAAAGAAAAAGAAAGAAGAAAGAAAGAAGAAAGAAAGAAAGAAAGAAAGAAAGAAGAAAGAAAGAAAGAAGAAAGAAAGAAAGAAAACCAGCACAGCAATTTAGGGCTAAAAGTCTACTCAGAGATCATCTAGTCCAACCCCCTGCTGCAGCAGGAAACCTTACATTGTCTGGATTACTTTGGTGCCTCTAATAGAGAGGAAAATTGCCAGAAAGGAGAACTAGTTTACTAGGACAAGGCTGCCATGCAGAGGAAGGCAGAGATAGTCCTTTGACTTATGACTCCAATTGAGCCCCAAATTTTGGTTGCTAAGTAAGAGCGTTGTTAAGTGAGCTTCACCACATTTTACCCAATCCATGACTTCTCCAGGTGAGTGACATCAAGTTGGCCATGCCCACTCAGTCACGTGACCACCACGCCATGCCCACAAAATAAGCCACACCCACAGAATAGGTAGTAAAAAAAATTGAACCCTCCCCTCCTTTCCTCCCAGAGGAGCAGCGGGGATGGCGGACGGGGGCTCCTTGCGCCTCTTCTCTCCAGGGCCTCGTCAGGTCTCCAGAGGCTGCGGCACCCCCACTGAGAGCGGCCAGAGGACCCGCGGGGAACGAGGAGAACCACACACCCCCCAGGCGGCCTCTGGGGCTCGGAGCCTCCGTGGGACCTCGGGGCAGCTGGAGGGGGAGCGTCTCTCCCCCCCCCCCACCACCATCACGCAGACTCTGCAAGGCGGGCGGGCACTGCGCAGGAGGGCGGCGGAGAAGCGGCTCTTGGGAGGAGCGGATCGGGCGCCGCCGGTCTCCGGGGAGACTTTCTCTCCCTCCGAGGTTGCAGCCGTCGGGCGGGGGAGGAATGGCGCCCGGATCCCCTTCCACTGCAGGAGAGGCAGGAGCAGCGGCGGCGGCGGTGCAAATTTGGAGGCTCTTGGAAGGGGAGAGGAGGGCGGGCGGGAAGTGAATCTCCTGCGGGGAGAGATGTTAACACCCCCCCCCCCTTTTCTTGCCTGCGTCCAGGGAAGGCTACAAGAGCAGCGGCATCGCCTGGAGCGTTTCATCAGCCGCAGATTTGCGCTCCTTCAATTCTGCCCCCATGATCGGAAAGGAGGCGCCGACTTTCTTCCCCTCCACTCTACTCCCCTTTAATCGCTTCCCCGGTCTTTCTCCGATCCGGCCCTCCGAGGGCGGCGCTCCTTCTGCTGGCAGCTGCCTGCTGAGAAGCCCCTGGAGGGTCAGCAGAGGGGCGCTGTCCCCCAAGGAGAGAAAGGCCTCCTTTCTGCCTCTGCTCTTCTCAGCGGCAGTTGCCCCGAGGCCCCTCAACTCACCCCCCCATCTTCTGTATCTTTGGAAGGGGTAGGTGTGGGGGGGGGGAGTGATCGAAACAGCCGGGCCCTCCTTCACTCCCCCAACTACGGACAGTCACACCTGGAGAAGGAGAGATGTTCTCTGACTGGGGGGGGGCATAAAAACGACAGGAGACCAGATTTTTGGCGGGGGAGCAGAACTATGCTTTTCTTCGGGTTGAGGTGGAGCCTGTCCCTCCCCCTCCAGACCTTCGCAGCCTCCGGGCACCGTGGAGGCTCCTGAGTGGCCCTGACTGACCGACCGGGATCTCTTGGGGCTTCTTTTTAATCCCAGCAGTATTAAATCCCCCTCTTTCTTCCCCCAAAGAATAAGAGAGGCCCCTCCTTTCCTCCCCCCCCCCCAAGGCTGCCAGAATCCCAGCTCCTCCTTTCCCTTCGCTCTGCCCGGCAGCTCCAAAACTCGCCCATCAGGACAGCTCCCACTTCCACCACTATCACCCCTCATTTAGCCAGAGCGCTGCCCTCCCCTCCTCTCCCCAGAGGGACTGGTAGGTCTCAAGGGAACAGAGTCCTTTGTGGGGAGCCTCCGTGGCAGCTCACAAGTCTCCTGATCCCGGCCTCTTCCTAGCCTTGAAAGAGACCGGCAGCTGGTTCCTCTCAGCCTCTGGGGACCGGGCGATCGTCTGAATGGGACGAATGGAGTCATAGTAATGTGGAAATCGGGACCCATTGGGGCATCTTGCTGTTCCTTTTTTTATAGCTCTGATACATATTTTTATGACTGTCCGATGATGGATATTAATCTGTTAAATAAAGTTTCTTTTCTGTGTCGTCTCCTGTCCAACAAGATAATGAAGGTTATCCCAATGAATGAGGATTTTGCCTTAACTCTGTGTCAGCTGAATGGAAGGGGAGGGGAAAGTGGAAGAAGGAGTGAAAAGGGGGAAGGCAAATGGGAAAGGAATAGGAAGGGGAACGGAAGCAAAAGGGGGATTGGAAGAAGAAGGGGGAAGGGAAAGAGAGAGTAAAAAGGAAACAAACAGGAAGGGGAAAGGAAAGAGAAGGAAACTGAAATAAATCTCTTCACTTTTCCTTCCCTTTGGATTATTTTGCAACTACAAATAACTGAAGAAGAATCAACCAGACCCTCTCACAACTTCAGAGAGCAAACCAACTAGACCGCCTCTTCAGAAGGGACCCCAAGCATCTCTCTTTGCTTCGTTTGTTGGTCTTTGTTGGGCTCTCTCCCCCACCTCCACCCCTCCTCTTTTCTTCCACGGAGTTTTCCTCCCTGAACAGTTGCCACGAAGTGCCTGCAGGAGCCTATTCGTGACGTCCTCTTATTATGCAGCTCTTACACAGCAGAGCAAAATCCACCCAGTCAGTCTTGCCTAAATAACCAACCCAAAACCCCCGGGAGCCTCGATCAACCCCGGGAAGACCGAGTGGAAGAGAAAGGGATCCAGCGGGAGGGAGCAAGAGCTGTCTGGATGGCCGTCCCGCCACCTACACATTCCCCGAGGGGCCCTTCTGGCCCTCCAGCTCCGTCCGGCTGCCAGGCTGAAGTCCGAAGGGCGCTGGAACCGGAGCGTCTCGGGGGCTGCGGAGTCCTTGGGGGGAGGCAGCAGAGACAGCGGCCGCTGGAGCGCTCACGAGTCCCTCGGTGGGGCTGAAACCTTCGGCTAACAGGGAGGAAGGGCGCCCCCTGTGGGAAGGGGGGGAGTTTTGGAACTCTTGGGCAGAGCGAAAGGAAAGGAGGAGCTGCGATTCTGGCAGGTAAGGAAAGGAGGGGGGCTCTCTTCTTCTTCTTCTTTGGGAGAGGAAAGAGGAAGGGAAATACTCACCTGTTGGCTGGCTGGTTCTTCTGCAGCCATCGCCCATCCAGGTGAGACCCTCCGCATCCCTCCTTTATCTCATTAAAAGCTTCATATGTGGGGAGCCGGTTTCAAAGGACTACAAAGCCCCAGATGCTTTGAAGTTCGATGACAAATGTTTGATTTCTTCAGAGTAGATTAAATTGGTGGTGGGGGGGACACAGATTACCCCCCTTGGGTTAAAATGACTGATCAAGATTAAATGAATGTGATTCATTGAGAGAATGTTTATCTCTGAAAAGAACACTGCCCTTCTGATACTGGGGGTAATAATACTTCCACATTATAGAGTGTGAAGTAACATAAATATACTAAATAAATACATATGTTAAATAGGAAAATGAAAGCTGATTGTTGATGGGCTGGAAGTTTTTGTACAGATTTCAAACAGAGAGGAGTGTGTATTTATGACTGAATGTTTGCCAATACAGATCATCCTTGCTTTACCACAATTGAGAGGGGAAACTCTGTTGCTATGCAACACAATTAAGCAAGCCATCCCATAACTCCACCTTATAATTTCAGGCTTCTTCATTGACTGCTTGGTGGAAGTCAGTGGGGAAGCATGGAAATGGAAATCACGTGACTGTGGGATGGGGGGGGCACTCTCATAAATTCAAAGGCTGTCCGTAATGTTACTTTTTGTCAGCCTCTGCTTTGCTGCTGCTTCGGCTGCCATTGAAACGGGGGAGGGGGGCATGGTATTTGAGAGGGGAATACTAATTGTGCTGGAGGAGGATCCTGGAGTTTGTTGCCTCTCTTGCTGCGCATGCGGAGGAGGTTTCCCGCCAAGGCCAACGGCACCGACATTCCATCTGGGTGATGCTTTTCGAAGTTATCTCATACCTGACACTTGGGAGAATTATGATTGGACTGTAACTGGGATGCCAAGGGGTGGGGAATGGGTTATTCTATATATCAATTGCTTTCGCGCCTAAATAATCAGTCTTTCGCTTTGCTACGCTTCTAATCATTTATAATTAGTAAAAGTACACTTGATTTCTATCAATGGAGTCTCGTGGTTTTCTTTCCTAATTATTCAATGGAGGAGTGCTGACACTTTTTCAGTGCTGTCACCACTGCTAAATAATGGCTAAACAGGGCAGTTCTTAAGTGAGGACTACCTCTATTCTGGGGGTCCAAATCAAATTAGGAAAAATGTCAGAGGCAACTTTCAAGAATGGCCAGCTGGGTTCATCAGCAGAAGGAATCCCTTGTTCTCCTTCCACCCGAGAGAAATGGATTGTGTTGTTCTACACCCCAGGAAAGCAATCCAGCACAATCTGTGTGCCCAGGAAGGCTGTGAAATGATGGATCTCCTTGCATGGCATCTTACATGCACACTTCTGTTGAAGCTATACAATGACTGTCTTAAATACACACATTTAAAAAGCCTAATGTGTGTCATCCTTACACGAATGAAAGGAAAGGTCTTCCCTGAATGTTTACAGATGAAGAGGGAGTGTAAGTGGCTACTGATTTTTCACTCTTGTAAATGGATTCCTTCCTTCCTTCCTTCCTTCCTTCCTTCCTTCCTTCCTTCCTTCCTTCCTTCCATGGGGTGAGAGGCAGACTTGATTTCACCATCTCTTTCCACTTGTTTTTTTCCTCACTTCTCTCTGTGTTTCTGTCTCTGTGGGTTTTTTTTTAACTCTGCAAAGTTCTGGTAACTAGTTTTTCATTAAAGTTGATTTTTTTCAACAGACTGGCTGTACTTTTGCATCAGCCCTTTTCCAGTGATGCCCCTGAGCATTAGCTTTCAAAACAATATATTTTTTTCTTCCAATGCAGCTGGCAGCTATTTTTCAGATCTGTGACATGCTCAGGCATTAATGAGACTCAAAAAGGTTTAATGGTGGACGACAGGACCATCTAGAACTGAAGGGGAGAGATCTTTGTTATGTAGAATAGACTGGCCCAGGCCTTAATGGCTCATTGCCAAGAGTGGGGGGGGGGATGAGTTTCTTCCTCCCTTTTAGGGGGAAATATTCTGCCTTTTAATATTTCCCAAAATATTTCATTTTCTAGGAGAGGAGTGGGTGCTAACTTTCTACAGGAGAAACTGTTGGTTGTTATAACAGAAATCGCAAAATTGGATTTCTATACACATAGACACACACAAACACATGAAGTTATATTTAATATTTGCAATTTAAGAAAGCATTCCAGGTTTTAAAAAATGGAGTCTAACTGCTTTCTGTTCTCCATAACTGACATGAACACAACAGAAAAATCTCCAATTAATTGCAGAGAAGGAAGAACTCTGCATAGATTTAGAAGAGAGGCTGAGAACTTTTAGATAGCAACCCCAGCTTTTCTTCCAGAATTTCATATTAAATTCTCGACAGCTTCCTTCCATAAACAAATATTCTCTAATGTTCTGAGTTGAACTGTGTTGCCTGGAACAAAGTTGGGGAAAATAAGAGGTGACTCTTTTCAACTTGTTCAAAACATAGGAAAACTACATTAATGAAAATGTAAGGCTATGTATAAAAAACAAACTATTGTTTAATTAGGTTTTATTTTAAACAAGCCTGATCATTCAAATAAAAACCTAAGGGGGCTAATTTTATTCTGGCCTGGATATTTTAGAGAAGAAATATATTTGAAATGAAGCTTTGCAGATAGAAACTCTTAGAAGGAAGAACAATTGTCTCCTTTGCTTGGGTCTAAAGCAAGATGGGAGAAGGCAGAACTCCCAAAAGAAAACAAGGATCTGAAAGATGAACTTAACAGGTGAGAAATATTTAGACAGCAATCCTGACTTTCAAATTTCTTTATTAGAGCCCTGAGTCTAAATATAAACAAGCAATTGAATTCAAGATGTATTACAGTGTTTTATATATATGTGCTGCATACGTGTATAAAGAAAACACAATAAGCATAATGTAAGTTTTGGGATCTCTGTGATGGTTGGCCTCTGTATTCTTCTGCACCAGGGAAGGGAAGTTGGTCCTGAACAAGGTTTAGTTACAGAGATAGTTACACAGATACATAGATAGCTTTTTAGAGAGGTATATAGATAGATACAGAGAGACACAGGGAGAAAATCCATTCTGTAGATAAGCAGGACTTGGTTTTTAGTCTCGGGTATTTTTCTTCCTTCCTTGGGAGTTTGGCCTTGGGATGGAGAGTCTTGGAGGGAACCACCAACCATCAAAACCAGAAATTGACTCTTCTTCCTCCATCCCTTTTCTCTTTCAGAAATGGATCCCAATGAGCTGATGTGGCCCTCCAGTGAGAGACCCCAGAACTTCCTTGGAGACCCCTGGAAAGTGACATTGTTTGTCTTTGGGGTCTATTTATTCATTGGCCTCTGCGTTTTTCTTCACTAGTGCAAATAAGGTGGCTCTGATCAAGGGAGTGGTGTCATCACAACCTGGGAGCCCTAAGAGACTGAAAGCTCCCCAAAATGTTGGTGGAACTAATGGGAGAAAAGTTAGAATACCTCAGGTCTGGAAGGGACTTTGGAGGTCTTCTAGTCCAACCCCCAATCTTTTCTTGAAAACCTCCAGTAATGGAGCCCCCATTAAGAATAAGCCTTATTATCATTGTTATGAAAACAATGTAGCAGTCAGTATTTTATATATAAATATATTTTAAAATATTCCTTTGTTTCCTCTGACCCTTCCCTCCCTCTGATTCTGGGCTGCATCTGAAAAGAGTTTCCTAAAGGAAAGCAGATTTCACATTCAAATCCTCCAGTTCTTTTTTTTGTTCTTTAAACATTTTACCAATGACAAAACAAAATACAAAAAAACAAAGTCAAATAGGAAGAAACTGGTAGGGGGGAGAAGGGGGAAGAAAAATAAGGGGAGGAAGGAGAATAGAAAAAAAAAGAATTGACTTCTGACTTCCTCTGTTGCAATAAAATAAAGCATTAAAAATCAAACCTCAACTTTTTATTTTTCCATAATAATTTGAAGGGTTTCTTAAAAGAAAGCAGATTTCGCATTCAAATCCTGAAGTTCTCAGGGAAGACAAAAATCCCGCCCCTCTTTCTCTCTAGTGGCTGCCTCTATTCCTGGCCCACCCCCTTTGTCATGACAACCCTGTAGCCAATCACACGGGGGGAAGAGACGGTTGCCTGGGAGCTTCCCTGCCCTCAGCCTGATGGAGAAGAGGCTGAAGAAGCCAAGCCAAAGGGGAGGGGATGAGGAAGAGACAAAACTCCCAGAATTGCAGATGGAGGAGGGCTTAAACCCCCTACCCAGAAAAGGCTGCAATGAAGAGGGTCTCCTCAGCTGGGGGTTCTGAGAGCCTGGAGGGACCACAGGAGAACCCCATCTTCCTCAGAGTCACAGAGGGTCTCCTCTTTTCTTCCAGGGCAACCCCAGATCCCCCTTGGAAGACCCAGCCCTACATGGCTTCTCTCCCACAGGAGCCTCTCCTAGAAGGACATGCAGCCCGGGCAAGGCTGGAGGAACCCTGGGGCTACATCCCCCCAACATTCAACCCTGGGACCCATAAACCCATTCTCTTCCCAAGAATGTCCCAGCCCCCCTCCTCCTTCCTGGCCATCCTGGGCCTTTTCTGTGGGTCTGGGGTTTGCTTTCCTGTGGGTGCCCCATGCATGGAAAAAGGTGGCTGAGGAACATGGGATATGGTCTCCCCCCCCCCTTCCCAGGACTCAGGAGATGGAACCTGGAGGGGGATTTTACAGATCTGCTTCCATTCCCCAACATGAGGCTCTCTAGCTTCCTTCTCCCAAGAGGGGCTCCCCACAGCTAGGCAGAGTCTGCAAGAGCCCCTTTGGCTGGCCTCTGCATGGAAAAGGGTGGCAGGGGAACATGGGATATGGGCTTCTGCCAGTGGTGGGTTTCAAAAATTGTTCGAACCTACTCGGTGGGTGTGGCCTCCTTTGTGGGAGTGGCTTGCCGCCCATATGACCGGATATGAAGATGCCGACGACACTTGTTAGAACCACCTTAAATTACCTCACACATAGCACTGGCAGGCATAAGAATATGACACTTGTTAGAACCACCTTAAATTACCTCACACACAGCACTGGCATGCATAAGAATATGATGTAAACTTGTTTTTTAAAAGGCATCTTTGGTTTGCGTTAAAACAACTTCAACACACACAATGTTCTAATTGCACCACAAACTCAGTAGTCATCCTTACCTTTCACAGAGGCACTGAGTTTTATAAACATGAGCATGATAATGTAGAATAATCATATCCAAGGACCAGTGGTGGGTTTCAAAAAAATTTGGAACCTCTTCTGTAGGTGTGGCCTGTTTTCCGGATCCACTGGTGGAACTATTTTCTAACCGGTTCAGTAGATTTGACGAATCGGTTTACCTAATAGGTAGGAACCCACCTCTGGCTTCTGCATTGCATTCCCAGTCTCTGAAGATGGAAATTGGATTTTGTAGGTCAGCTTTTTCATCTGCAACACAAGGGTCCCGAGCTTCCCTTCCCTCCCTCCCTCCCTCCCTCCCTCCCTCCCTCCCTCCCTCCCTCCCTCCCCTTCCTTCCTTCCTTCCTTCCTTCCTTCCTTCCTTCCTTCCTTCCTTCCTTCCATGAGAGGCAGACTTTCACCATCTCTTTTCACTTCTTTATTTTTCTTCTAACTTTTCTCTGTGTTTCTGTCTCTCTGGGTTGTTTTTTTGGCAAAGTTCTGGTAACTAGTTTTTCACTAAAGTTGATTTTGTTCAACAGACTGGCTGCACTATTGCAACAGACCTTTTCCAGTGATGCCCTTGAGCATTAGCTTTCAAATTAAATAAATTTTGGTTCCAACTCAGCAGGCAGCTATATCTATGACATACTCTGGTATTAACTAGCATCTGGGATTTTTCTCTTTAACCCCAATGCCAACAAATGTCACATTTCTTTTTTTTTGTCTTCATCCACAAGTGCCGTGTATTCCCTCTGGAGCCAGTTTCAAGCCTGGAGACCCCAAACCTCTCAATTCTAGATGATGGGTTTAATTGCATCTCTGCCCCTGTTATTATGAATCACATGGGGATTATTTCCCTTTCATTTCCCTCCAGAGAATTTCCCAACAATCTTTGAGTCCAAGAACTGGTTAAATTATCCAGGGACTCCTCCTGAGAGGGAGAACTATGATAAAAGTTTCAGCTTTGGGCAGAGAAATATGGTGTTTTGGGACAGGCAGTGTCTGTGCTCTTGAATGTACATCTCTCTCCATTTCAGGTGAAGCTGAGTGTTTGAATCAGGAAAGCAACTGGATCATATTCCACCTTGTGATAATCCTTTGAATTCTTCTAATTCTTCTTTAGAAATGGGAAGGAGATTGATTGATTCACCCCATGAATTATGGACCTCCTGCTTCTGCTTTTGATGCTGCTTTTGTCTCATACAGTCTCTGGGAAGCTGAGAATGAAATGCCCGCAGAGTTTGGAGCACCAGGATGGAAAACGACCACAGAGCTTTTATAGGCCAGGAGACCATCTCATCAGTATAGTCCTAAGTGGAAGTGAAACATTGCATATAAAGTTGCTTTTCAATGTGGCTCCTTATCTTCAGTTGGTTTTCCGTGATAGGTAAGTCATTCAGGGTGATGGAGTTGCACTCCTTCCATTCTAACACTCTCCTTCTTTTCTGTTTTTTATTCTTCATTTATTCCTATATTGGGGAATATGTCTAATTTCCTGAATGATTTTGATTTCCATGGCTTCTCTTTTGTCTGATGTAGTGAAAGAGACTCAAGTCCAGAAATGGGTCTGAAAAAAAGCTGAAAGGACTCAAGATTATTTTCCTCTCTCAGTTCAATCCTTGATTTATCACCTGAATAATGAATTTTATTTAAAGTAGTGGTTGAACCAGTTGTAATTGTCATACCTCAGCCAATTTGCATATTTGTATAATTGATCATTGGTTTTGGATCAGTGTTGGTTTAAGGCTCAGTACTGGCTTCTGGAGGAATATATATATATATATTAAAATATTTGTTGTTGCTGTTCATTATAATAACACCTTTTTTACCATAGGGACTTAAATAATTTTCAAAATGGCTTACGGTTTATTTTCAACATTCAAATGGCCAACAAGAATTCCCAGCTCCTGCACAATCTCACACTTGGCTACAACATCCACACCAACTATTTCAGCACTTTCTGCACTTCAGATGCCTTGCTGGACATTCTCTCCACTGGAGAAGCCAATGTCCCCAACTACGGCTGTGGAAGGAAGGACAACCTTCTGGCTTTTCTTGATGGAGCTGCCAGGGACATTTCTGTCCAGGCATCAACGTTAGGAGGCACCTACAAAGTCCCACAGGTTTGTGTGTGTTTTTCTCCATCTGGAAAGTGAGTGGTGGGTGGTGATGGGTGGTCCTCAATGGAACTATGTCTGCATGGAGGGAAAGAAGCAGTGGGGGACCTCAAGGTTCCATTTTAGGCCCAGTACTCTTCAACATCTTCATCAATGGTTTGGATGAGGGATAGATGGGGAACTCATCAAATTTGCAAATGACACAAAAGTGGCAGGAATAGCCAACACCCCAGAAGGTAGGCTCAAGATCCAGATGGATCTAGATAGACTTGAACCCTGGGCCTATCTAACAAAAGGAAATTCAGTGTAGAGAAAAGTAAATTCTTACACTGAGGCTAGAAAAACCAAATGTACAGGTAGAGATTAGGTGAAACCTGGCTCAATAGCAGGAACTGTGAGAGGGAAAAGGACAATCTCTCAAATGTGAGCCAACAATGTGTGGAGCAGCCAAAAAAAAGCCATTGCAATCCTTGGCTGCATCAACAGAAGGAGAGAATCGAAATCACGTGAAGTATTGGTACCGCTTTATAATGCCTTGGAAAAGCCACCCTTGGAATAGTGCATTGATGCTGAACCTTTTCAGCACCAAGTGCTCGTGTCTGGGACAATGTTCCCTCTAATTTTTTTTCAGGGTGAGCGGAAAAGTATAGTGTTTGAGCGGCACAGTTTCATGCCTGAGCACCTAAGAGAGCAACAGTTTGAACTGCTGTCTCGTCTGCTGGACATTTGCGCAACATTCCAAGCGCCAAGCACCAATTGTGAGCGAGGTTTCAGCCTGATGAATGCCAGGCATAAAAATGTGCTACTCAAACACTATACTTTTCCGCTCACCCTGAAAAAAAAAAGACTTCTGCTCAGCTTTTAGATCATTAGACTGGCTAGAGAGAGACATGGCACCAACAGGTCCTGGGTCCTGGCATTTTGCAGGCAACCTGTCCTCTCACATTCCTTTGGAATGCAACCCATCACATTTGAATTAGATTTTGCCAATTATCCTATTAAAAGATAATCCTATTATTCTAAAATATGACTAACTCGATATTAAAAATGTAAACATTTAATGCTGATAAATAATAGCAGTAATTGTTATTTAGTATGATTAAAATCAGTATTGATATATCAATATATCTATCAAAATTGACAATAAACACTAAAATAACAATACAAATATATAATGTGGAATATAAATGTAATAAATATAATATATAAATGCAACATAAATGTAATAAAATAATTTATCATGAAACTCTCCCCCTTTAAAGTAATAAGATCAATTAAATAGTCTAGCAAGTTTGGACAATATGCTATATGTTATGTTACTTAAGAATATATATGCCTCAGAATCAGATACAACATCCACATCATTTCCAACTGAGTCAATAAAATCATATGCCATGCCAAAACTATTTTAAATAAAGATATGAAATTAATCAAGTATTGCATTTATTTTTCAAAATGAATGTAGAATTTTTTTTATTATTTAAGTTTTGTACCCTATCTTTTCTAACTAACGTTAACTTTAAAAACATGTTACATCAGACTACAATACAAGTAATTCAATGAAGACTAAAATAAGTGTTTTGGCATATTGAGCTTTTTATATTTCTTTCTTATATTGCTTCCTTAGTTGAGAACTTCCTCCTCAGCTTACTTACGCATTAACTGTTTGTTGCTTTTATGGCTTATTCATTCACTGCTCCATCTTCAGTTTTTTTCACAGGGGGCAGGGCTTCCTTCCTTCCTTCCTTCCTTCCTTCCTTCCTTCCTTCCTTCCTTCCTTCCTTCCTTCCTTCCTTCCTTCCTTCCACTCCTTTGGCCACCAATTTTGATCCAATTCTCATTCTCATTCTCATTCTCATTCTCTCTCTCTCTCTCTCTCTCTCTCTCTCACTCACTCACACACACACACACACACACACACACACGTGTTCTTTGGGGGGGGTTGAATTACTCCGCCTCACTGCGCAAAGTCGGCTCAGCATGTGTTCGGCCCCTGCTTACGCTGAATCAATTCTGCAGCCAGCGGGACCATTTCAAAGCCGCCAGTCCTCTTGCTCCTTCTCCTTCACCGGCAAAGCAGCGGCGGTGGTGCCTCCCCCTCCGCTCGGAGTACCTCAGCTGGGCTCTGGGTTATCCCTGCCATCGCCTCCACCTCCGCCGCTTTCCTACTAGCTCCCGCGGCCTCAAAAGCACGGCAGAGGAGGAAGGGGGAGGGATAACGTGGGGGTCAGCTCAGATGCTCCGCGTGGAGAGAGAGGCACCACTGCCACGGGCGGCTCATCAAAACAAGTCTGGGAAGGTCCTTTGCAGGCAGCCAGTTCTAGCCGCCTGCAAAGGACTTCCCCACGTTTGCTTTGGTAGAAAGCTCTGCGCGGCAGTTAGAAATCTCTGTGTGGGGGTTTCTAGCCATGTGCGCGGCCGTGCAGGCGCGCACCTTAGAGGGAACAGTGGTCTGGGACGTGATCTGGAAGAGGAGTTGCCCAGTGTGCATGTCACTGCCCATAGGTGCACTAGGCAGCTCCTCTTCCGGTTTGTGGTGCACATGCACGTGATGATCAGCTGGCTGGTATGCAACCAGAAGACCAGCTCTTTCAGTTCCTGGCACTGCCATGCACTCAAAGGCCAGCTGTTCGTCACATGTACATGTGCACCAGAAACCCCGAAGAGCAACGGGCAAGGCCGCATGTGCCAGGCAACATGGCTCTGTTTGCCACTTAGCCCGAGCTAAGAAGCTGAGGCAGAGGGCAGCATTTTCCCTCCTGGGGCCTCTGTGCATCCTCTTTTTCACCTCCCCGGCCCCCAGAAGCACTCTGCCAGCCAAAAGCTTTGGTCTTACTTTGTAGTTTCAGTCCGTGGGTCTTGCGAAGGAAAGGCCTGCAGTCAGCCGATGGGTGGGGGCCAGCGGATGGGCAGAGTGATTTGGATGGTGCAGCCTCGTGGTCCCACTTGGGCTGGATTAATGGCTTTGGTGGGCTGTATCTGGCCCCATGGGCCGGGTTTGAGGACCCCTGGTATAAGGTCTCCTGCAAGAGCAGGGGGTTGGACTAGAAGACCTCAAAGGTCCTTTCCAACACTTGTATTTTGTTATACGTTCTGTTATAGGTACATATGCTTAGCATGCTAAATACCTATTGAAACATGTTGATTTACACTGTAAAATCAGAAAATGTGGATATTGGCATTTAATCTATGGAAACTGACAGACTCTGAAAATTGTGGTGGCTGTTAGAACAGACAAAACTTCAATTAAAGATCAATCTTGGATGGTACTACTGACAAATTGTATTAGGAATTGAGTTCTTCTTGTTTCTTGTACAACTGGAGAAGAAGTGAAAAAGATTCCTCCACAAAGAATCTGGGCTATCAAAGCATTAAAATATGCAGCAGGGCTGGGTTTCAGCCAGTACTGACCAGTACAGGCATACCAGTAGACTGGACTACTGCAATGCGCTCTACATGGGGCAGCCCTTGAAGAGTATTCAGAGACTTCAACTTGTAGAGAACACAGCCACGCGAGCGATCGTGGGTGCACCTCGGTACACCCACGTTACACCTATCCTCCGCGAGCTGCACTGGTTACCGATCAGTCTCCGGATACGCTTCAAGGTGCTAGTCGTAACTTATAAAGCCCTTCATGGTATTGGATCTGGGTACTTGAGAGACCGCCTGCTGCCAATTACCTCCCATAGACCCATTAGATCACACAGGGTTGGCCTCCTCCGGGTTCCATCTACTAGCCAATGCCATCTGGCTACTACCCGGGGGAGGGCCTTCTCTGTGGTAGCTCCGGCCCTCTGGAATGAACTCCCACAGGGATTCGGACACTCACCTCTCTCCAGGCCTTCCGAAAAGCCGTCAAAACCTGGCTTTGCCGGCAGGCCTGGGGTTGATGAGTTCCCTCCCCCCTCGACTTGTATGGTTGTGTGACTCTTGCTTATTTTAATTATCTGTATTTTGTTTTTATGTTCCCTTTTCCCCGCCTTTGAATTGTTCGCCACCCTGAGTCCTCCCGGAGAAGGGCGGCATACAAATAATAAAATTCAATTCAATTCAATTCAATACCAGTTGGTGATATTTAGAATGCCTTCTTGTACCTGTTCTTCCGGAGGCCCCGTACTGGAATCCTCGCCTCTTGTTCCTTCTTCAGCTGTTGGACAAACCCATGCGGCATGCACTGTCCTCTGCTCTTTGATAGCTGCCTCCTTTCCAATGAAGGTAGTGGGGAATCCATGCAGAGGGAGGAAACGAGGCGGCTGTCAGAGGAGAGAGCAGCGAAGGCCGTGGGCTTGTCCAATGAATCCTCGCCTCCTGTTCCTTCTTCAGTTGTTGGACAAACCCACATGGCGTGCACTGTCCTCTTCTCTTTGACAGACGCCTGTATAAAAAGCCATTCCTACTTAAAAGTACCTGGCAACAGCATTTTTCTTTGGGGGGCTCCGCAGAACATGCCAAGATGGATGCCACCACATCTGTCCTCTTTGGGAACAGGCCCTCTTTGGCCGGTACTCTTCAGAAGGATGAGGCTCCCTTGGTCCCTCTCCCATTCCTCATCTTCCTGCCCCTGTGGATGCAGTTCAGGCCAGCAGCTTTGTTCATACCCTCTCCCTGTCAGCACCTCTTCATTGGGTAATTAGGAAAGAAGACCACGAGACTCCATAGGTAGAAATCAAGTGTACTTTTACTAATTATAAATGATTAAAGGCGTAGCGAAGCGAAGACTGATTATTTAGGCGCGAAAGTGATTGATATATAGAATAACCCATTCCCCACCCCTTGGCATTACAGTTACAGTCCAATCATAATTCTTCTAAGTGTCAGGTGTGAGATAACTTCAAAAGGCATCACTAAGGTGGAATGTCGGTGCCGTTAGTCTTGGCGGGAACCTCCTATGCATGCGTAGTCCGACAGGCAGCAGAGCTCCAGAATCTTCCTCCAGCACAATTAGTAACCCCTCCCAAATACCATGCCCTCCCTCCCCGTTTCATGGCAGCCGAAGCAGCAGCAAAGCAGAGGCTGACATCCGGCCGTCCTCCGGAAAAAAGGCGTTCAGGCCTGGAAACGAGGAAAACAGAAACAAACAGACGAACAACAAAAAAACAGAAAAAGAAAAAAAGGGGGGGAGAAAGTCAGGGTTTGTCAGGATAAGCAGAATAAAACTGTCGGAGTAGTTGGGGAGCACGGACATGGGACTTGTCCACCCACTCGGCATGAGATGGAGGAAAATGCTTCCAAGCCACTAGGTACTGTATCTGATTCCACCGTCACCGAGAGTCAATATTTCCAGGACCTCAAAATGTTGTTCACCATCAATCAACAGGGGGCAGGAGGTTGGGTCCACAGGTGGACGTAAAGATGAGAAACGAACAGGTTTAATGAGATTAACGTGGAAAACTGGATAAACACGGCTGAGATGCTTGGGTAGCTGCAAGCGAACCGAAAACAGGATTGATGACCCTTGATTATGGGAAACGGGCCCACGTACTTAGGCCCCAGCTTCTTAGACTTTTGTGTAGTTTGAAGGAACTTTGTGATAAATAAACCTGGTCACCCACTTTGTACTGATAAGGTTGCACACGTTTCTTATCAGCCTGTTTCTTATGAGCGCGATGCGCAGCATCCAAAGTACTAAGTGCCAAAGGCCAAATATGGCTCAATCGCTCACTCCACTTGGAGACGGACGAAATTTGTGGCTGCTCAAGGAGAACTTCAGGAATAGGAACAAAGTCCTGGGCAGATACAACACGAAAAGGAGTGAATCCAGTACTGCTATGTACGGAATTATTATAAGCCACTTCCACGTGCGGCAACAAGTCCACCCAATCATCCTGCTGGTAATTGATGAAACAACGTAAATATTGTTCCAGAACAGAATTAGTCGTCTCGCAAGCCCCATTAGTCTGAGGGTGGTGGGCGGAGCTTAGGCCCTGGGCAGAGCCAATGCGCTTAAGAAACTCCTTCCAAAAAACAGAAGTGAATTGGACACCTCTATCGGAAATGATGCGATCAGGCACACCATGCAAACGGTAAATGTGAGAAATGAAGAGCACGGAATAAAATGAACTTGTTTGGAAAATAAGTCAGTAACCACCCATATAACGGTGTGCCCCTGGCTCTCAGGAAGTTCGACAATAAAGTCCATAGAAATCTCCTTCCAGGGGGCGACAGGGCGGGCTACAGATTGGAGTAGACCCTTGCGGCTTCCCTGGTGGCCGTTTAGCGGCCTGCACAGACCGGACAACTGGCAACATAAAGTTCAATGTCCTTTTTCAAAGAGGGCCACCAAAACTGCCTCTTCACTAAATGCAGTGTCTTTACAAATCCAAAGTGACCCGCCAACTTGGAATCATGAGCCCGTTGGAGGACAACGAGACGAAGAGAGGCAGGGACGTAAAGTTTCGCCCCAATCCACGGTAAATTGTCCCTCATTGTGCATTCACTTTGATGCTGTTGGAACCAGTCATCCTGGGGAAGGGCCTTTTTGAGGTCAGAGAGGAAATCTTGAGATACTTCCACTTCCGAGCGCGCCTGCTGCCTAGTAACAACCGGAGCAGCGAGGCTGGACGTGGGAACCACAGGCTGGATAACACTGAGTTTAGAGCAGTTGTATTGAGGAAGTCTGGACAAAGCATCAGTCATAAAATTCTTCCCTCCAGGGATGTACTTGAGTGTGAAATTGAACCGATCGAAATGCTGAGCCCAGCGCATCTGCTTAGGGGAGAGGCGCCTCGGAGTCCTCAAAGCTTCCAAGTTCTTATGGTCAGTCAGTCCACACCTCAAAGGGGTGCTTAGCACCCTCCAGAAAGTGGCGCCACGTGGCCAAAGCCCAACATACAGCAAATGCTTCCTTCTCCCAGATTGCCCAACGCCTTTCCGTGTCCTTGAGCTTACGGGAGGTGTATGCGCACAGTTGTAAATTACCTTGGTCGTTAGTCTGAAGGAAGACGGCCCAACTGCCACATCGCTGGCATCAGCTTGAACGACAAAAGGCTTGTCCATGTCCGGATGCTTCAGAACCGGTTCCGCCGCAAAGAGTCCTTTCAACTTCTCAAAAGCAGCCTGACACTCCATGGTCCAATCCAACGGCTTGCTAGGCTTAGGTTTAGGCCCACCTTTGGACTTCAACAAATTAGTGATGGGAAGCGCAATTTTGGCAAAAGAAGGGATAAACTGACGATAGAAATTGGCAAAACCCCAAAAATTCTGCAATTGTTTACGTGTATGGGGCGCCTCCCACTCAGTGACCGCCTTTACCTTAGCGGGGTCCATCTCAATACCAGCAGGGGAGATACAATACCCAAGGTAGTCAATCTTCTCCTGGTGAAATTCACACTTGGACAACTTGGCATAAAGTTCAGCAGCCCGGAGTTTCTTCAGGACAGTGCGGACCAACATGACGTGTTCATCATAAGTTTGAGTGTAAATAAGGATATCATCTAAATATACGATAACGCCCTTGTAAAGGTGGTCATGCAAAATTTCATTAATTAATTGCATGAAGACTGCAGGCGCCCCCTGCAGGCCAAAGGGCATCACCCAGAATTGGAAACAACCGAGGGGGCAGTTGAAAGCCATCTTCCACTCATCCCCCTCCTTTATGCGGACCCTATAGTATGCTTCCCTGAGGTCCAATTTAGTGAAAATACGGCCCTTTCCCAGTTGGGCCAGCATGTCCTTCATCAGTGGTAACGGGTATAGGTTCTGAGCTGAGATGCAGTTCAGGTTTTTGAAATTAACACATAATCTCAGGGAGCCATCTTTCTTTTCTCTGAACAACACGGGTGCAGCTACCTTGGGTCGTGCTGGCTCAATGAAACCCCTTTCCAAGTCAGCTAAGCACGAGGGCAGCAGGAGGAGGTAGGTTGCACAGAGTAGCCAGCCTCCTAGGCAAGTTCCAGGATGTCCCCCCTCCCCTGACTGGTTCCCTGCCTCCCTTCCCGGTGAAGTTTTCCAAGGTGTGGTTTCAAAAGCAGCCTCCCAACCCTTGTGCCCGGTTCCCACTGAGCTCCGGGAAGGAGGAGAAGAGTCTTTGGGGAGTGACGAGGAGGAGGAGGGAGGATGAGGCAAGCGAGCGGGGCTGTGTCAGCTGGGCAACTGGTGCTAAGAAAGCACCTCACAGCTTTTGAAGGGAGGAGGGGAGAAGGAAAGGGAGAATGCGGAGTTGCCTTTCAGGGATGCTGAAGCTGTGCGAAACCAGCCCCGCCACCAGAATCTAAAGATTTTGGCAGCTCGGCCGGGGGGCGTGGCCTGTTGCCGAGGAGGGCTCAACCGAGCTCCTCTCAGAGATCTGGTCTGTATATCTAAATAAGATCATAGATATCACCCCTTTTGGGCTAAGAAAGGGGCAGGGAGTAGCTCTGTATGCTAGGGTCTATTCGTAATCCACAGCCTTTCTCTTTTTTTTTGGCTGTGGACAGAGATTAGATCCAGCGGGAGCGGAGCTTTTATCTCCAGCCAGTTCTTCTCAGCTGCCGTTTTTGGCAGCCCCAGACAGGCGACCCCCCCCCCAGGACAAAGCAAAGTTTTTTCAAGCCAGGATTAATACAGGCGGGTCCCACTCCTGTGAGATTTATGCTTTTATTACTATCTTAAATACCAGCACCATTTGCCTTAGAGACTTCTTTGTCTAAACGGACTTCAAAATGGCGATTTCTCTCCGTTGGTGATTGATAGGGGATGTACTTAGCCGGTTTTACCTTCCTGCAGATCGCTCCTTAACAAATAAATTCTTTTTCTTTGGAAACAGAGGGGAGCGAAAGCGCTGCTTATTTGCTTATTTATTATGGCACCCAGGTCAAAGAAGCATCTTGCTACAAATGTGCCTAAAGAATCTAAAGAATTTATACTGGAATCACAGCCTTTGTCTCCTATGCCCTCTACTGGAGAATTTTTAACACAGGAATTTTCTTTCAAATGTTTAATGATTTTAAACAAGAAATCAAGGAATTTGTATTGGAACTATATGATGATTTAAAGTCTAAAATTTGACCAAATGAAGGCGAATACGTTCGCAGCCGTGTCCACCCTGTCAGATTATTCTGCTGAAATAGAGAATAAATTGGAAAGCTTGGAGAAGGCTAATTTAATTTGACTACTAATATTCAAATATTACAACAAAAAATTAGAGACACCGAAGAACAGCTCGTGATGATAAATTTTAATAGGAAGGCATTTGCAATAAGAGTTAGAGGACTCCGCGAAAAGGAGCAAGAGAATCTGAAACAGACCTTTGCTGAAGCCTTTAGCCATGCGGTGGGAAGCCGGGACTTAACTTTGATTGGCAGATTCGGAAAATTTATCGCCAGAACTCGTTGGTAGCGGAACAGCGACAGCTCCCGAGGGACATAATTATATATTTCTCCACAAAAGAATCCAGAAACGCGATCGTGCAAAAGCTTCATAATAACAGTCTCCGAGTTGATGACCAGGACCTGATTGTCTTCAAAGAAATACCTTTCCAGATGTTGAGAGCAAGAAGAGACTATGCCTTTTTTAACTAAAGAACTTAGAAATCAACAGATTCGGTACAGATGGGAGGCCCCAGCCGGCATTACGGTCACATTTGAGAATCAAAGATTTCGTCTTAACTCTGTTTCGGAGGCCCGAGATTTCTATTGTAGGACTTTGAAGGCGGGACTTCCTGACTCACTTGGAAAAGAGGAGAGACAAGCGGAAGGAGAAGGCAAGCGGCAGGCCGCGTGGCTGCAAGATGGAGGGGGTAGCCTTTCCTCCCTCGGAGAAGCAGAAAAGCGGAGATCGAGGATTTAGACATTTTAAAATATTTGCCAAAGTTGTGGACCGAATGGGGGTTTGCGACCTCTCTCCGGTAGAAAAAGCGGATTAATTCTTATTAGAAGGGAAAGTTGGGTGAAATTACTTTGAGCTAGATCTTAAACTAATGTCTGCATAAATTTGATAGTGGTAAATATCAGACAAGCAAGGGATGAGGGTAAAATATATGCGGAATGATTTACGTTGTTTAAATCCTATTAGAAGAGAAAGCCGGTTGGGATTATCTTAAGATAGATGTAAAATGAATGCGGAATGAATTGTGTTGTTTAAATTTTGTTAGAAGGGACTACCTTAAAACAGAAGGTTAACTGACTTTTGTTGAAAGTATTATTTGAATATGTGGAATGATCCATGCTATTTAATTCTTATTAGAAGGGAAAGTTGGGGTGAAATTACTTTGAGCTAGATCTT
>NW_022473905.1:6871-60048 GCF_009769535.1 Thamnophis elegans | reverse complement strand
AAACTAATGTCTGCATAAATCTGATAGTGGTAAATATCAGACAAGCAAGGGATGAGGGTAAAATGCATGCGGAATGATTTACGTTGTTTAAATCCTATTAGAAGAGAAAGTCGGTTGGGATTATCTTAAGATAGAACGTAAACTGATTTTTGTGTAAAGTAATACTTGATCCACGCTGCTTAAACTTTACTAAGAAGGGAAAGCTTGGTTAGATTATTTTGAATTATTGTTTGAAAATGAGGTTAAGAAAGATTATTTACGCTGTTTAAATTTTATTAGAAGGGAAAGTTTGATTATTCTTCTGTAAAGTAATATTTGAATATGTGGCATGAACCACGTTGCTTAAATTTTATCGGAAGGGATTATTTTTGGTTAGATTGTATATTGATGCCTACACAAATCTGTATAAATGTTTATCTGAATATAAGGTTTAGGAAGAGGAACGGGAGAGTCTACAGAAGGTTGGGGTAAATAACAAAGAAGTAAGAGACGAGAATAAAATATAGATAGAATGACTTATACTATTTAAGCATAGATAAAGATGGGGGGCTGAGCTCAACACAAAGAGTGGTTTCTTTTCTTTTCTCTTTTCTTTTCTTTCTTTTTTCTTGTTTTTCTTTCCTTTAATATATTATTTTTATTTTTAATCCATACGTACACAAGATACTTTAGACAGAAGGTAGTGCCAGGTGTGGGCCCTGGGAAGTCGGGAGGATTAGGGATGGGGATTTGTGGGGGGTGGGTGGGTGGGTGTTAATATAGTCTCAATAAGAACAAGAATGTACTTATATACGGTTGTTGTTTTTTTTCTTTTTTCTTTTCTTTCTTTATATTTTTTTTCCTTGGTTTATTTTACTTTTTATCAGATTAAACAACACTCGAATAAAGGCATACACCAAGGAGGGAGGTAGAGGGAAAGAAGAGGGAGGAGTAAGGAAGGAGTAAGGGGAATGTAAGGAGGGCGTGTTGGGAGTAAGGGGAGAAGGAAGGTTTGAGGGGAAAGGGAAGTAGGAGGGGAGTGTTAGAGGGAGAAAGGAAAGTTGGAGGGGGTAGATGGGGTGTATGGAGGATGGAAGTGTTAGGTGGGGTTGTGAATGATGAGTAGTGTTTTCTTTTTATTTTGTTTTATTTCATTTTTTTTTCTTTTCTTATAGCAAATACCCTGTATATAAGTGATTGCAAAATGGATGTGAAAATGAATAAAATATATTTAAAAAAAAAAAAAAGATTTTGGCAGCTCCAGACAGGTGAGTCGGGATCAGAGACCCAAGCGGTTTCCTTCGCTCCCCTTGCAAGGGAGTAGTGGGTATCGTTTTTGCATTCCTGCCTCCGCCGGACTTTGACCTGGAGTTTACCAGTTCTCTTAAAGAGAAATCGTTAGTCAGACCTGCGCGGCCCTGAGTGATGTGGCTCTCTCCAGGTAAGCACCCGCTCTCCTTCCTGCTTTTTTTTATCACCGAGGGGCAAAAGGTGGAGGGGGGCACCCCGTTTAGCAAAGTTCAACAGGGGGGGGAGGTAAGTGGCTCTCTTGTTCCTCCACCTCGTAGTGCCCCTTCCTTAAAAAAAAAACTTACCTGGCTAAGAGGTCAGTGCTTCACTTAGGAGAGTTCTGGGGATGATGGGTCTTATGGAGGCGGTGAACAGCTGCCCTCAGGAGGGCAAGGAGATCAGTCTCTTTGCCTTTGCGATGGTTTGACTGGGAATGGCAAGCCTGGCTGAACTTTTAGGGGAGAAGAGTCTCTGAATAGTTACACTGGATAAACATGCATAGAGTTGTGTGGTTGCATCTTACTTCAAAAGTACAAGATACAAAGACCCGAAACCAGCTGGGTTTATTCCTAAGTAAGGTTCGGTTTTCTGTGAGTTGTGGAAACTGGGAAGATTTATTCTGAATGCCCCCAAATCTTGAGGCTTGAGTGAGGAAGTAATTATTATTTCTTTAAAGGTTGGGGGGGGGGGGGGGGAGGAAAATCTGCTCTTGATTGAAAGCAAAGATAAGTTAGCAAACCTTGGCAGAGAGGAATGTGAGTATGGTATGCTGTGTTGGTGGCATAATAATTCACCTTACAAAGCATTCCTGTTTGCTTGTGTAAAACAATACACCTTAGCTCTGGAAAGGGCAACTCAGCTCAACTTGATGTAAGAATAAAAGTTAATTGTTGGACTTCTAAGTGTTGAAATATAGTGGCTGCTCCTTCCTTGCGCATACTGAAAACAAACTTGAGTAGTTATGTGGATTGAATGTGATATTTTGCAAGGACTGGGAAATCTCTCATGCAGTCTCTGAACAAGAAAAATGTATTTGCATGTTAATGGGGGAAACAGGTGGGCTAATTATAATCTTAAACTGTTTTTGGCTTACTATACAGATAATTTAGTGCAAAGCCTTGCACAACAGTATTAGATTTCTGTGGTTTTATCTTCCTTGGTTGGTTTTGGGGAGAGCTATGGAAAGCTAAAACAAATGCTGTGTAACAAGGAAGCATGAAACATTCCTTTTGATTCATTGGAGAATTAAAACCAAACATTTCAAAAGAGAGAAGTTTCATATCATGCAACTTTCATCAAAACTATTTCACATGCCCTTAAATCTTTCGGTGGGGGAGGAAGAGACAATAGTGAACTTCTAGGAAGTAGGGTAGTAGTGGCAAATAAAATAATATTGTGATGCAACTATTATAAATTGTTCAGCAATAATTTAACTAAAAGGATTGTGCGTACTATATATAAATTGTTACTTCTTAGCAGGAAATCCAATATTTTTTCTTTGCATCTTCCCATTTGGTTGAGTTTTTTACTACTCTAATTTTTAATTGGTGATATATTTATTGAGTTTCGGTCTCCCATCAGTTAAGAAGACAAGAACTGCGAAGGAATAAGATCTCTGTTTGAAGGTATGAAATGCAAGGTTAACAATGAATAGAAGTATATTCTCTGGGGGAAAACAATGCTAATGTTAACTGAATATATATGGTAGAAGGAAAATGAGACCTTTAGTTACATTAGAGGAAATATCTCAGATGGTAAACATTATTTGAAGATGTAGATGTTAAAACAACCGTAATCAAACGACATGCTGCATGTGATGATGGTTTTTTTTTTTCTTTTTCTTTTTTTGTTTTTGTTTTTGTTTTTGTTTTTGTTTTTTTTTTTTTTCTTGTCTTTTTTTTCCCCCTTCCTTTTTGGACCTTTTTTGTCCTTTTTGGCCTTCCCCCCTCCCCCCACCCTTTTGTTTTTCTCTTTTCCCCTTCTCTTTTCGAACTTTTTTTTTTTTTTTGGTCCTTTTTGGCCTCCCCCCCTTCCCCACCCTTTTTTTTTTTTTTCCTCTTCCTCTCCCCCTTGTTTTACTTTGTTGTTTTTTGTTTTCTAAACCCTAGCTTATTGTGGTGCTTATTAAATATACAACAGAGAGATACGGGATGTATAAACTTAGTAGGGATGCACCTGTGATTAAACGACATATTGTATGTGAAGATGGGCTTTCCCTCCCCCCCCCTTTTTTTCTTTCCATCCTCTCCCTTTCCCATTGTTGTCTATGTAACCAAAAAATAAAAAATAATAGATGGCAAAAAAAAAAAAAGAAGACAAGAACTGCAAAGCAGGTGGTTGTACAAATATCATAAGTATTTTTGGAATGTATGTGTGATGCTACCATTGTGAATTTCTTGTTAAGAACACTTATCAAGTTTTAATATTATGACTGTCTAACCTATTTAGAGGGCAAGTGCTTGCTTGTTGCAGTAAAGTACAAATGCCATAAGCAAAGTACCTGTTTACTCAGAGGTATATTCCTGCTTACATTGCTTGATAGCAGTGGGCAGAAACTTTAAATTGTATAGCTCACAGCACTAAAGAAACCTTATATAGCAGTGACTACTCTTGAGGGTCCACATTGGCTGTTTCTGCTTCAAAGTGATGCTTTTGAAATCTACTGGAACATATTAGGGATTTCTGCACTGAGAAGCAAAAGGATGGACTCTCGCCTTTATGATGGGCTTTTGAGACACTGGAAAGCAGTGGGAACTTTTGCTACTTCTAAGTACTTCCAAATCCAATAGGAAATGGATTATCTTTCCTTGAGCCTCTTTATTGGCCCTGGATTTTGAGGGTGGAGGGAAGGTGCAGAAGCTGAAATGCGGTTGGGACAGACTGACTTTTTTCTCTCTTACATTTTCAGAGATTATTTACAGCATAAAGAGTTAACAGTTGCACTGATTGTACTTTATGTTTGTGTAGACAAAACAAAGCACAGGTAGTTCAGCACATGACAGCCTGTCAATCTGAAAATCTTCTGAAACAAATAGGTATTGTTTCTGGTGCACATAATTCCAAGCCCAAGATCTTAAGAGGGTGGCCAATCCAAGTAGTTTCCCCTCTACATACACAGTATATTGTATATTATACTCTACAAAGTGGTTTAAACAACAAAGGCAAGTGTGAGAGAGCACACTGTTCTGCAAATAATCTTACTAGCCTTTTGTAAGGTGATTATGTGTAGTAGTGTTAGTAGTAGCACAAAAGAAATTACAATTACAGACTGCAGAACCTGTTCATATTAATAAGTAGGAATAAGTAGGAAATCTGTTGGACATCAAGCTTATTTTAAAAGGCTAATTATGTAGAACTCTTTTCAGTAGTCTGGATTATGGAAGAATTGCAGGAAAATATTAGATAAAACAGAAACAAGCTAAAAGTGGGGTGGTGAATCAACTTCTTCTTTATTGCCCATGTTTTGTTACAAACTACTCTAACTGCTGCCTGGTCTTTTTTAGCAATAATGATTATATTGAATATGATATTAATATATAATATTAATATATGGGATATGGTTCCAGGATCAGAGCTAGTCTATATTTGAATGGCCTGAAGGTGTGTTAACATTCAAGGAAGCTAAAGCTGCAATCTAGGAAAGGCAGTTCTTGGACCTCTAAGTACTTGGGAAATAGACCACCTGTGAACCATATGTAAAACCACCCTGATTGCCGTATAGAAGAAAGCATGAAATAGGCCTGTATAAATCATTTGGTGGGATTTCAAAGCATTGGAAAGTTGTGGGAGTCCTTTGGAACATCTGCTTCAGTGACCAGATCTGGAGGAGTGCTCAGAGCCCTGTAAAATAACTTGCCTAGCTTTAGTACAAATGCTAGGACTGCATGGGACTTTGGATTCTGTTCCAAACAAAGAGAAGAGAATACAAGACTGTAAATACCACAACTCTTTAAAGTAGATATTTCATGAATCCAGGAAAAAGGTTCTGCTGCTTTAAAAAGTACCAAGTAGATGCTCTGGGCTTTCCATTCCTATATATTCAAAAACAGTGTATAGCCCTAACAAACATTATTATTTAAAGAATTTAAGTTGTTGCCACTGCTTTGAAATTAAATTCAGATGTATGAATGCCTCTTTCTTTTCTGTGCAATTTATACCTTTATCTTGACTGGGAATACTGACAACGTCTTGGCCACGCCCTCCCGGTCACATGAACTGCCAAGCCACTCCCACAAAGCAGGCCACACCTACAGAAGAGGTTCTAAAAATTTTTGAAACCCACCACTGTTAGCAACCCACAAGGAGGGGAGACTTTCATAAGAGCTCACAATTCAGGAATAATGGGGGGAGGATATCCTGCGCTTTCCACGCCCCATTTTGGCCCTGGAAAGTCTCCTGAACCAATTTGGAAGCCACCCCCCCCCCCAAAAAAAAACCCTGCAACTGTTTGAAGGCTGAAGGAAGCCTCCAACTGAGCCAGGAAGCACTGGGGGGGGGGGGAGGCCATTCACACTCTCTTCCAGCCCGCCGGAGTTTCCTGCGCAATGTGAGCACACACCCCCCACTGCATACTCACGCGGCCCTCCACAAAGGCCCGAAAACCAGCTGGCCGGCAGGAGGTGCACCTGCATGTGGATGCTAGTGGAGCTGGGCTGGGGTGGCTGGCGTGCCGGGAGAGGAGGCTCTGCATGCCACAGATTCCCCATCACGGCTCTAATCCTTTCAATTCCTTTTCCAGATCAATTATTTAACAGCTTCAGAGGCTCTGAGTGATAAAAGTCGATTCCCCTTTTTCCACCAGATGAAGCCCAAAGAAGGATTCCAGTACCCAGCAATTGTCCAGCTGCTCCTCCACTTCAGATGGACCCTGATTGGCCTCTTTGCTTCAGACACAGAAAAGGGAGAGAATTTCATGAGGGTTTTTCCTCCTGTGCTTGTCAGGAATGGAATTTGTGTGGTTATATCACAACTGTTGTCAACAACTGGACATACAGCAGACCTCAGAGATTCCCTCTCTAAGTGGAGACAAATCAATGTCTTTGTTCACTTCATAGAACTTGATTCCCTTTGGGACAGAATTCTTCCTTTCCATTTAACACTTACGCACCTGCCAGGACCCATTGAGGGGAAAGTCTGGATCCTCACAAGTTTCACAGGATATAATTTAAACAAGCCCAGGCTTCTCAAATACATCCATAGTATTTGGAGGTTTGGTTATCTGATAAAAGAAAGGCCAGAAGATTCTGCCTTTAAACCCTTTTTCTTTGTGGAAGCAAAGTTTCAAGATCATTATTTTCATTGTTCTCTTTTAAAGAATGTCTTTTCTGTCAAAGGCCGCAGAAGATGCACCCAGAAAGCCCCACTGGAGACCCAGTGGAAAAGGGACAGAAAAAAGGCTTCAAATCACTACAACCATTACACTCTCATGAAGACTCTGGCCCAGGCCATGAATGCTGCATATTCCTCCAGATCGAGGAGGGGAAGGAAGGAGGGAGAAAAGATCTTGGGGTCTCAAAGGCTGCAGCCATGGCAGGTAAGGGGATCCCGATATGGATCCATTAATCTTAGATCCTTTGGAGGAGGAATCCAGAGGAGAAGGAGGGGAACCATCTCAACAGATCTGGCCAATTTAATTACTCAGGGAATTAATGGTTCCAAAGAGTAGATACCGTGGCATTTTTATATTTAGCACTGCTAATTGGAAAATGCTGCTTTCTTTTCAAAATAAATCCCCTTATTTGTGGGTTTGTGATTAGCCTGGTGGAATTCCACCTTCCTTCCGTCCCCATTGCACGTGGGTCTGTGTGCAGCTGGACAGGCAGCTAAGCCCCCCTATTCTCCTCCAATGAAAGGGAGCCTGGCGTGGATCTGGATGCTTTATTGGGAGAAGAGGGCAGATGAAATTGAGGAGATGCAAAGAGTGGAAATCAAATAGAAAGACGAGATAGGCAGCATTAACTAACAGCCAGCAAAGAAGCAGCTGGAACCTCTCCAGTGATGGTCCGTGTGAGGGACTGAGGATGTCTCCGGATGACCAGGGGTCTCGGTCACAACGGCTGATTCCGTCTTCTCCAAAGGCTGACAGAAAATGGAGTCTGGCTTCAGACCTTACAGTTAGGCTTATCTGCCCCCGGCCACTAGGTGGGGCACAAGAGTTCCCGTATTTTTCAGAATATAAGACGCACCTTTTTCCCTCAAAAAAGAGGCTGAAAATCTGTGTGCATCGTATACATCCAATACAGCATTTTTTGCCTCCCGAAGCCCCGCCCCTTCACCAAAATGGCCGTGCATACCCTTATAGAGGTTTACAGAGAGCTCCTGGGGGCTGGGGAGGGCAGTAATGAGCAAAAAATGGGCCATTTTTGCCCCTCCAACAAGGAGCACTCCGCAAGCCCCCCCCAAGCTATTCATGACTTTTTTTTTAAAGGGCGGGGGTTCACAATAATGGGCTTTTTAGGGGAGCTTTACAGAGTGTAAAACTTTTTTTCCCTCTTGGAAAGCTCTTTTACTGGTTGATGAGAATTACATTGATCAAGTGCTGTGCCAGCAGAAACAAAGTCTTTGGTGCTGCAGATTGTCAGCGATTTCCTTCTCCAGCACATGGATAAATACACCTGGAAACATCTACCTACCTACCTACTCTCTCTCTCTCCCTACCTACCTACTGTATTTCTCTCTCTCTCTCTCCCTCTACCTACCTACCTACATTTTTTTAAAAAATTGCCTCTTTAAAACCTTGGTGTGTCTTATACTCCAGTGAATCTTATACTCTGAAAAATACAGTACATGTTGTGGCATGACAACCTTTATAAATTTGGAGGAAACCCTGAGACCATCTAGCCCAACCCCTCCTCTCTGCAGGAATCCCAGTTCAAGCTTCTCTGACTGATGGCTGCTCAGTCTTTGCTCTCAGACGATCCATGAAGAGGATGCTTTAGTGGCTCAGCTCTAAAACAGCGCATCCTTTTATCATATTTTTTCTCTCATTTAGTTAAAATCTCTTTTTTAACTGAATTCATTTTTTCCAAGTCTGACACTCTGGAATAAGAGTGAGCAGATCTTACACTTGTGTGTAACAGGAGTCAGTTATTGGAAGAGGGTTCTATCCAGTGGTGGGATTCAAATCTTTTTATTACTGGTTCTGTGGGCATGGCTTGGCGGTCTTGTGACTGGGTGGGTGTGGCTTGGTGGTCATGTGATTGGGTGGGCGTGGCTTGGTGGTCATGTCACTGGGTGGGCATAGCTTGGTGGGCATGTGATTGGGTGGGTGTGGCTTGGTGGTCATGTGATTGGGTGTGTGTGGCTTGGTGGTCATGTGATTGGGTGGGTGTAGCCAACTTGACATCACTCACGTCAAGAGGTACCTTTCCTGGCCTCTCCTTGCGTCAACAAGATACAATTTCCCTGTCTCTTTATTTACTATTAATGAACATCCAAAATACACAATTTAATCCTATGTATATATGCCATGTGTGTATATACATATTACAAGGTATAGTGTGTGTATAGGCACATAAAAAGATACATTATCTACTTTATACACTGTATGTGTATGTACACACACACACACACACACACACACACACACACACACAAACAGAGCTCTTCTAAAACTATACACATTCAACCTCACTTATTGCGTTTGGAAAAACACACCCAGAGTCCACTTTCTGGCACACATTTAACTATCACTTCTGCGCATTAGAACATTACACAGGCCTTCAGATGTTCTTCCCTAGCCTGCACATGACTGTTAGAGCCAGGAGATGTCATGGATTGAGTAAAATGTGGCAAAGCTCACTTAACAACGCTCTTGCTTAGCAACCAAAATGTTGGGCTCAATTGTCATAAGTCAAGGACTGTCACCGTCTTCCTCTGCATGGCAGCCTTGTCCTAGTAAACTCCTTCCCTTTTCTGGCAATTTTCCTCTCTGTTAGAGGCACCAAAATAATCCAGAGGATATAAGGTCTCCAGCTGGAGCAGGGGGTTTGACTAGATGGCTTCCGAGGTCCCTTCCAGCCCTTTCAAACATTGTTGTGCTGTTTGAAGGAGTCTTCTGAAGCCATGGTTTGTGTCATTCCTTCCTCTTATTTTCTCCCTTTCCCTCCCTCCCTCCCTCCCTCCCTCCCTCCCTGTATCTATTGACCCATCCATCCAACTATATCTCATTCACTTCCTCCTCCCTCCCTCCCTCCCTCTCTTTCTTTCCCTTCCTTCTGTGGGAAGTTATCATCCAGCCCTCTCCCAGAAAAATGAAATATCCTAGGAAATATTGAAAAGGCAGAATATTTCTCTGGATATGAAAAGAAACATGTTTTAAAAGACAGAATAGTTGCCTGTAGCTTCCTGCCCATCCCCACTTTGTCAATGGGCCATTGGGAAGGCCAGGCTAGTCCACTTTACATAATAAAGACTTCTCCACTGCAGCGCCAGGGGGGATGGGAGTAAAGGCATGATAATGTTGGAACTTTACTCAACTGACCACATGGGATCAGAGAACTCATCCATACCTGGATTCAAAACACAGCCAAGAGATTAGCCTCTGCCTGGCCCCATGGGAGTCTGACAACCAATCAGATACATTTCTTACACAGGAACAGGAAACAGAGAGGTGGGACTAAACAGGTTATAAAAAGCCTAGCAAGCCCCTCCTTCAGCCCTTCTCTTCTTCTCCACCAACATTGAAGCATGTGATCACCTTTTCTGTTCAGGGCTCAAGTCATGTGGCCCTGTCCACCAATAAACCATCTTTCCAAGCAGCCTCCATGTCTCCAGTGTCTTTTTCCCCACTTGCAGCTGAACCCAGAAGGACATTTCTTTCATCACTTCCATAACTCCCTCTTTCTTTCTCTCTCTCCTTTCCTTTCTTTTCCTTTTCTTTATTTTTCCTTTTCTTTCATCTCTCTCTTTCTCCCCCTTCCTTTCCTCCTTCCAAAGCTAGGAGATCCACCTGAAACAAAAACTCATTTGGATGAAACCACCCATTTTACACACACACATACACACACACAGACACAGAGAGAGAGAGAGAGAGACACAGAGACACACTTCCAACCAGCTCTGTGGCTCCCCTCATTGTTGGATTTTAGTGGTGGGCCGGTGGCCGAAGTCCTTTCCAAGCACCCGGCAGCATCGCTCGCATCCCAGGAAAGCCCAGCTGATTAACTTACTGGGACGCATTTCCATCGGTGCCTCTTCTGCGCAGGCAACCTTCTCTCTCCAGAGCAGGCAGAGAAGGGGGACTTGCAGGGCTAAGAGTGTGTGTGTGTGAGAGAGAGAGGGGGGTGGGAGAAAAAAGAAACAGAGAGTGAGAGTGAGGAATCAGAAGCCTTTCAACCTTGTGGGCTGCCTGGGAGGAGGCGGAAACAGGGCGGGGGCCTCTCCCCCTTTCCTCTGGATCTCCCTCCCTCTTCCCCAAGTTTTTCTTTCCTCCCATCCATTCTCTCTCTCACTCCTGAGAGGGAGGCGGCGCTGCTTTGCCTGGGAGTTTTCTGGGCTCTGGAAGGGGCAGCTGGGGGGTGTTGGGTTCCCCAGAACTTCTTTGGGAGAAGCGTCATTCTGAACTCCGCATTGATTGCAGAAACGCAAAGGGGTGGGCAGCCTTGGAGGGCCTGTTCAGCCTTCCCCTTTTCCTCTCAGCCCTACAAAACCAGAAATCTCCCCCCCTCCAAGCAGCAACTGAGACTGTGCAGGGAGGAGGGGGGGCAGGAGAAGAAGATCTGAAAGATCCCAATTCTGCAGCAAGAGGAGTTTCTGCAATGGGGAGGGGGAGGGGGAGGGGCAGCCCCAGCTTCCAAAGGCCTTTTAGCCATAATTGCCATCAGAGCAGATGTTGGGGGGGGTCAAGGAGGAAAGGGGTCCCCTGACTCTCCCTCAGACCCCCAGGAGGGAAGGAGGGAAGGAAGGAAAGGAAGGAAGGAAGGAAGGAAGGGGGAGGGAGGGAAAGGAAAGGAAATGGGAAAGAAGGAAAGGATGAAAAACGGAGGGAATGGGAAGGAAAGGAAAAAGGAAAAGAGAAAGGAAAGGAAAGAGCGAAAAGGTGAAGAATGGCCGCTGCTGGAATGGTTGGGAACAGCCTGAGGTGGACATTCGGGAGTAGTCCAAGACGAGTAGGAGGCCACGGCAAAGACAGGCAAACAGGCTGGGCTGCGTGGCCACGTGGTCGAGGCAAGGGAGCCAAACAGCAGCTGCAGCAATGACTCTAAGGCCCCAGCCAAGGCCTGCGAGGCAAGTAGTGGTGGGGAGAGACGTGGCCAGGCAGAATTTTTACTATCGGTTCACTTGAACCTGGCCGGACCGTCTGAATCCCACCACTGGCTGTATCCTCCCTTCCCCAATCGAGAGATTGTTTCAATTGGAAAGGGGGCTCCCAGACTCCTCTTGATCTTCAGCTCTTCTCCTTGCTGTCTCTCCTCAAGGCTAAGAGCAGCTCCTTTCAACTCTTCCTTGGCTTCATTGTCCTTCCCTGAAGTTCACGTAGATTTTGTGCAAATTCTCCTCCATGTGTGATGCCTGCAAGGGGACCTGGTCCTTGAGTTGAGGTCTCCTCAAATCAGAACATTCACTTCCTCAGATTCTTATGGCTGCATTTGCCTTCTTTCCATGGACATCACTCTGCTGACTCAGATTCTGTTTCCAGTTAACTACGATTTTGAGATCATTTTCACAAACATACATGTCAAGTTTGGTATCCTTCATGTTTCTTCCAGTCCGTCATTCATGGTCTTATATGAGACTCTATTGTTAATCAAGTCCTAGTAGATAAAAATCAGATACTTTTCTACTGCTTTTTACTTATGAACCCTTCTCTGTGTGTTAATCATAAATATTGTTTCTGGAAACTTGATATTCCTCTTATAAAATTTTATTTTATTCAAAAAGGTAAAATACAAGTTTTGGAAAATAAAACTATTATAAAGACAAAACAAAACTAGATAAAACATTAAAAACAGACAAAGACATGCATATTGTCTCCCCAATTGAATACAATACAACAATAATAGTTTCTCCCACTTGCAAAATAGGCCCACAATTATAAACTATATATCTACTGGACTTGTCATCTATCTGCTATATATAAAAAACATAGACAATTGTAGAAGAAAGATTCAATCTGGAATAAGAAACAAAGTTTTCTGCTTTTCAAATTCCTGGATATTCCCATTCTAGTTTCATCCCTTTCTGGAGAAGAATGAATTTTGGAATATTTCTAATTATGAACAGTACTTGGACCAAAATGGAGAGATAAGAGCAGATCTGGTCATTGTCAGCTACTTGGTCCTCCCCAAAAAGGATGTTGTTGAAAAGCGTCTCGCGTATTTTGTAAGACAGAGACTTTATATCAGACAAGTTGCTCTTTCACAGCTAAAGTTGCTCAATAAGGTGAGATAAATTTTGGTGTCTTTTCTCTGTTTTCCAAAGCCTGAGGTCCCATTTTAAGTGGGCAAAGCCGAGAGTCTCCAGGGTGGTTGGCATCCCATGCCAGTTGGTGTCATCTGATTGTAGTTCTTCAACAGACGGGACCTACAGTGAGTGGAGGGGCTTTGCCATGTTTTATGGAAATCTTTCAAGATCTTAGTGGTCAGAGGTTTCTTTCTTCATCACAGTTTTATTCTTTATTGAAAAATCCAATGGAATAGAAATTTCCTAAATCTTTTACAATAAGTTTTATTCTCAGTTTTAATATGAATATATCATCATATGTAAATCTTTTTTCAATTCCATCTCTGCTGACTTTATTAAGTAGAAAAGTCCTTTATTGTAATATTAAATGCCAAAAGCAAAAGGGAGGAACTAAATGAAGAATCTGCCAATAGTTAGTTATACCTCCTGCATCTTCTTAGTAGTAGTCAGGTATTTCATATTTACTTACATGAAGACCAGAGGCTATTTGGCTATCTCTATTTTCCGTGAATGTTGACTACTAACACATTTTCTTCTGCTCAGTCCCTGCCTGAGTCCAACTGTGCGGAAAATTGTCATCCTGGATCTGTCAAGAGGGCTCGAGAAGGAGAGCCAGTTTGCTGCTATGACTGCGTTCCTTGTCCGGAGGGGACCTTCTCCACTCAGAAAGGTGGGTCACACTGAGGAAAATGGGAGACTTTGTGGAACTGGATCCATCCAGAACCTTTTTATGAAAGTGCAAGTTAAAAGACACAAGCTCACCTTTTTTAATTTTTAACATGCACAATTTCTTATCTAAAAGGAAGTAAATCAAAAAGTCTTTGAAGGAGGGGCTGGGAGGAGATGGGAGGAGGAGGTGGAAGACCTCGCAAGCTTTACTAACAGCAGAGGAAACGTCTCTCCTGCTTTCTAGTCTGGATATGTCCTGCTAAGTTCACCTTTCTAGGAAGATCTGAGTTCTTTGAAACTTGATGAATTGTTTTAGGTCCACCTTCTGAAAGACCTTACAATTCACTGTCTATTGGATCCTCCCCTTGAGGATCACTGAAAAGATGTCACTGTTCCATAATGTGGTGCTGTGGATAGTTATGGGGGCAACTCATTGCACAAATATTCTGCCAGTCATGTAGATAAATCAATCAATCAATCAAGCAATCAAGCAATCAAGCAATCAAGCAATCAGAGTAGAGCCGGAAAGGACCTTGGAGGTCTTCTAGTGCTACTCTCTGCTCAAGCAGGAGACCTGATACCATTTCAGACAAGTGACTGTCCAGTCTCTTCTTAAACACATCCAATGTTGAAGCACCCACAACTTTTGGAGGCCAGCTGTTCCACTGGTTAATGGTTGTAACTGTTAGGAAATTTCTCCTGAATTCCATGTAGCTTCCAGGTGTTACAAGATACTGTAGGTATCCTCTAAGTCCAGTATATTAATTGCCATGTGGCAGGACTCTAAATATCTGTATTAAAAGCTTATATGATTCATTATTAACCTATAATAATGTAGCTTCCTATGAATTACATTCAATATTACACCAGAAATATTTAACACCCTCGGACTTTTCGTCAACTTCATATACCTAAATACTTAAAAAAAAAATACATCCTTCTTATGCTATTTTTAATGAAAACTAAAAGGAACGAAATATTAAAGAAAATTGATTTTTGGTTTCTCAGATGCAGAAAAATGCACCAAGTGTTCAGATGACAAATATCCAAATGAGGCCAGAGTCCAATGTATCCCCAAAGTTATTGCCTTCCTGTCTTATGAAGAACATCTGGGCATCATCCTGGTCTCTTTAGCCCTGCTCTTCTTCCTGACTACAGTCCTTGTTTTAATTATCTTCATTAAATATGGAGAAACTCCCATTGTCAAAGCCAACAATCGGGACCTCTCCTACATCCTCCTGGTCTCCCTCCTGCTTTGCTTCTTGTCTCCTTCTCTCTTCATTGGTCAACCAAGGAAAGCCACCTGCCTTCTCCGACAAACGGTTTTCAGCATCATCTTCTCAGTTGCCGTTTCTTCTCTCTTGGCCAAAACCGTCACAGTGGTGCTGGCTTTCCTGGCCACAAAACCAGGAAACCGAGTGAAGAGATGGTTGGGGAAGAGCTTGGCCAACTCCATCATCCTTTCTTCTTCTGCGGTCCAAATTATCATCTGCTCCATCTGGCTGGGAGTTTCTCCCCCCTTCCCTGACTCTGACCTCCACTCCCAGCCTGGAGAGATCATCCTGCAATGCAACGAAGGGGCCGTTGTCATGTTCTACGTCACCCTCAGCTACATGGGCTTCCTGGCTGCCATCTGCTTCACGGTGGCTTTCCTGGCCAGGAATCTGCCTGGGGCCTTCAACGAAGCCAAGCTGATCACCTTCAGCATGCTGGTCTTCTGCAGCGTCTGGGTGACTTTTGTGCCCACCTACCTGAGCACCAAAGGGAAATACATGGTGGCTGTTCAGGTCTTCTCCATCCTGGCCTCCAGTGCTGGTCTGCTGGGCTGCATCTTCATCCCCAAGTGCTACATTATCCTTCTGAGGCCAGACCAGAACACAAAGGAGCATCTCACAACCAGAACAAATGTAAAAACATGAGCTATTAAGAGTCACAAACAGACCATTATTTGTAAAAGTTTTTCTAAATCTGGCTACTAAAGGGGATTCAACATAATTTAATCATTAAAACAGACCAATCATAAAAGTATGAGGATTCTTTTACTGTGAGAAACATTTACCAATTCTAAAAAAAAAATCAGTTGTTTCTACAATTATCAAGAATTGTAATATCTATCAGCAATTATAAAAAATATGGCACTGGCCTGTGCAAGGACCACGACAACTGTTTCAATCACTACTTTAAACAAAAGTTAGCATTCAAGTGAAGAAGTCAAGTTTGGATGGAGAGAAGGAAAATAATCTGGAGTTGTTACAGTTTTTATTCCGTCCCATCTTGGGATTTCAGCAACTTCCACAGAATAAGAGAAAAAGAGAGAAGCTTTGGAAATCCAGACCATGCAGGAAATTAGAGACAGGTCCTTTCATATAGGAGTAAGTGGAGTAAAGAGAAAAGAAGGAAAGTGTTAAAAGGAATGCAAACAGAGGAAAGGAAACTCCAGCACAGGGAATGACTTAGAATGAAACTGACCAGGAGGAGCCTGGTTGGAAGTCCTTGTTGTATGCAATCTTCTGGTGAAGCTGAGGATTCTCCCAATGAGACAGTCTCCTGGCCTTTAAAAGCTCCATGGATTGTTTCTATCCTGGTGCTCCATACTCAGCAGCAGGGACATGCAGTCAGGGGAGGCAGAGGAGGCAGAGCCTCACCACTGTCATCATGAAAAGAAAAAAAATGTAAAAGGAAAAAGGAAAGAGCTGAGGTAAGGCTGAGCTAGTTGCTGCCAGAGTCACTGTGGATGACTCTGCTTAACTGTTTAAAAAAGCGTCTAAAAAGCGCCCTCTACAGGAGGAGGCAAGAGAATGACGTACCTCAACTTTAGGCGTTTTATGATCACTCGAGCAGAGTTAAGCAAGGGTTAAAAGTGTAAAAATTCCTGACGTAGGTGAGGCACGTCGTTCTCCTGCCTCCTCCTGTAGAGGGCGCTTTTACAGATGCTTTTTTAAAGAGTTAAGCAGAGTCATCCACGGTGACTCTGGCAGCATCTAGCTCAACCTGACATCAGCTTTTGCCTTTTTCCTTTTACATTTTTTTTTCTTTTCATGATGACAGGCAAGAGCAGAGTTGAAATCCTCTTTGAAACAGCTGGAAAAGGTATGTGTGGGTCGGAGGGAGGGGGAGAAATTCAAACTTCATCCTCAAGTGTAGATCCCTCCCCAAGTGTAGTTTGATTGCAGGCAGAGCCACGTTGCCTTTTCAAACACACACACACACACTGCTGGATAAAACTATATAAGCCCAGCTTCACTGATTACAAGTTTGAAAAGGCAAAGTGGCTCCGCCTGCAATCAAAGGCTCGGATCAGAAGGCAGCAGCGGAATGGGGGGAGGGGTATGGCAGAGGAGCTGCTTTCAAGCCATTGGAAAATATATCCAATCCAACTTCTGTGTTTGTGTTTGTTTGAGAGAGAGTGAGTGAGAGAGGGAAGGGGGTAGGAGAGATAGTCCAATCCAACTTCTCTATGTGCCTTTGTCTGTTTGAGAAAGGGGGGAGGGAGGGAGAGAAGGAGAAGGGGGAAGGAGAAGAAAAAGAATGAAGGAAACTTTTTCGCAAAGGAGAAAAACAAATGCTGTCGCTTTGGGAGCTGGGGAGGGCAGAAATGAGTGAAAAACGGACTGTTTTTTCCTCAATTTTGCCCCCCCCAGCCCCCAGGGGTACTCCATAAGCCTCCTAAATGCTATGCATGCCTTTTTTTTTGAGAAAAATGGACTATTTTTGCTCTTTTGGGGGGGCATCCCCCAGCAGCACTCTAGAAGCCTCCTAAAGCCTATTTGTGCCATTTTTTGCGAAAAATGGGCCTTTTTCAGAGGTCTGCAGAGAGCAAAAACTTTTTTTAAAATTTGCCTCTTCAAAACCTTGGTGCATCTTATACTCCGAAAAATACGGTAAATAAAAGTCATCATGGGATTGAGCTTTGAAACCCCCCCCCCCATTTGGCTAGCGGTGAAAATGGGGTCCTTCAAATTAAATGAAAACCATTGCTTTAAAAGTCTCTGGGAAATTCATCATCTTTTAACAATCCCATTGTCAGCATTCCAAATATCATGCAGAATTAAATCAGAGTCCAAGGCAATAGTATCCTTAAAGTTCCAATTTAATAAGTCAGACATGTTGGCACATCTGTGGAAAATCCCAATTCTGAAAACTCCCTGGGATTTCACCCAGTTGAAAGTTCATGATCTTAACCCCACACTCATAAATCCATCACATGGTCCAATCTTCTTCAGCCACACTGGCATTTTCACCCATCTAGTTCCAGTCAGATGTAGAGGTGCGGAGATAAAAGATGACCTTGGGCTTCTAGAAAAGAATGACAACAACACATTCCACAATTCTACTCCTTTCTATTCCCCCCTCCCAACTACTACGCTAATGAAACAGCATAGGAAAATAATAGAGAGTGTGGCAGGCCAAAAATCCTAACAGGAATATAACTGCAGGCCTGACAGGCGGCCTCTCCTCAGAAGAAAATGTTTTCTGAAAATAGAATAACATAAAAGTTAACATAACACAATTAACCACCTCTTCCCCCCTCAGGGGGACCCTTTGGTTTATCAGGAAACTTCTCATGGAATTGTTCTACTAACTTCTTCACTTTTAGGTTCCAGCTTTTCACCTAAGTAGCTTCAGACAAAGGGTAACCCTTCCAATGCACTAAATACTGTAAGCGAGCCCTATTCAGCCTGGAGTCTACTATTTTTTTCCACCTCAGATTGTGTTTCCTCTTCTATCACTACAGGAGGAGAGAAAGCTTGGGTGGATGGTCTGTTGCTAGACCCAATTACTGGCTCCTTCCTATGTCACTGTTTGTTTGTTTGCCTCTGATAGCTGCCTTTGGAGAATTTGCTTCCATCTGAATGGAATCTGATATGTTGGAGTGTTGACTCAAAGTGCCTCTTTTTGGATTGCTTGTTTTATTTTTTGAAGCTGTTCTTCTTCCCCTCCCTCCTTTACACCTGAGTTCATTTTTAATTTGAGAAAAAGGGAGAGAAATGAAGGAAATGGTAATAAATAGAAAGTAATGAGTATTATCACATGAAGTAGAAACTGGTTATGTTATAGGAATTTGTTCCATTGTAATATGTATATGTGTTGTGCTGCTGTAAAGGTGTTTTCCTTCTGAGAATTTGGTTGTTGGGCATTTGTGGCACATGTGCCTCTGCGAAAGCATGTGCTTCATGGGTCCTTTCAAATGCCATCCCCATTCCCTCCAGGAATTGGCAAGCAACTCAAACTACCAGAGCAATCCTCACACCTTTTGTGCTGTTCATAGGCCAATCAGGAATAACAAAAGATAAACACTGCCAGAAAGGAATCTCTCTATGTTAGGGTATATGACTGAGTTTTACAATGTAGTTAGCTTATATGAATAAACTAATTATAATATTACGAGCTTTGGTGTAAAAGTAAGAGAAGGAGTCTGAGGAATTGTGACAAGTAGAAAGTCATGAATTTAACTTTCCTGTGGCTGTTGTGTATTTGGGGGGTGTGTGTGCAAAGGATTTTCTAGCTCGGACCAAAGGCAACTGGGCAGAGAAACAAACCCCCAGAGAGGAAACTCCACATGGAACACTTTCTCCCTCCCTCCCTCTCTCTTTCTCCCTTCCCTTCTTCTGATTGGCTGGCGGTGAACTGTCACCTGAGCCCAAAAGCCCAGGGTGAACAGTGTTTCTCCCAAAAGCCCAGTGAGGAAGGGCCTGGGACTGAAGAGGCAGGGTCCCATTGGCCGGAACGATCAGCTTGGGTCCTAACAGAGGAGGCAAGAGGGTGGAGGTTAATGGCTGGGGGTGGAAACCTGAAGGCAAAAAAGGGGTGGCGAAGGGTAGGAGGAGAACAGTCCCATTCCGCCTGTTTCCACCACACCACAAATAATTCTGCACTTGGGCTGCTGCTCCCCAAACCTCCCACGTCATCCCTCAGTTGTACTCCTGCCGCACCTCACCTATGCCTGATTCTCTAGTTGGGCTGTGGTTCCCCCACCCAACACCCACATAATCCTGGACTTAGGCTGCTGCTATTGCACCATCGCACCCCACATGTGATCCTTCAGTTGGGCTACTTCCTCCTCTACCCCAAATGTGATCCCTCAGTTATGCTCGTGGTCTACCCCACCCCACACACAATACTGAGTTGGGCTGCTGCTTCCCCCACCTCCCCCAACTGAAGGATCACATGTAGGGTGGGAGGGAGCAGCAGCCCAACAGTAGGATCAACTGTGTGGTGAAGGGAACAGCAGCCTACCTGGCTCCCGTGACGGAGGGTGAGAGAGGAGCAGCAGCTGGAATGAGGTCCAGTGTGGTCCCCGGCCCTTCCCCAGAGGATCCAGGGACAGGAAGGGACCCTCCTTCGACCCTGCTGTTTCTGGGGGGCGCAGAGCCTTGGGGAGCCTGGCGGGGTGGGCGAGTCCTCCGCCCTTGTTCCTTCCTTGGCTGTAGAAGAAGTCCATGCTTCTTTCGACTGGGCAGGAGGGTGGGGGGGAGCGAGCAGGAGGGGGGAGCTTTGGGGGCTAGTGTGGCTTGGGTTTAGCCTCCCTGGACATCGCAGCAGCTCCAAGTGCGCCGATCTTGGCGTTTTTCGCATCGGGGCGTGTTGCAAGAGGAAGGGAGTGAAGACCTTTTCCGCAAAGGACTTCCCTGGACTTGCTTTGCTGAGCACGGGTGAGGGCCCCGCACCTCCACCACCAGCAATCCGGAAAAGGTCTTCGCTTCGTCGCCAGTTGTGGTTGAGGCAGTCAATGGGGAAGGGGGGATCTGGCAGGCCCTGTTAGTTTCTTCAACTGATCCCCCCCCCCTGGATGCATCCCTTCCCAGGCCCTTCTGGCTGGAGGGACAGAGAGGAGCCAACGCCTGGCTTTTCCAAGGTATCGGTGGATGGAAGCCTCCCTGGGGCTTTTTATGCCCCTTGACAAGCTCCTCTCAAATGTAGGTTTTCTGGCCATGAAAAAGAGCGTTGAGCGTGTTAGTTCAACGCCAATTTGACCTTCCTTTGAAAGACTCCTTGAATCTTGTGCTGCACAAAAGGTCCGTTTATATTGGGAAGGAAAGTTGGGTTCTGCCAGCTAGAATGTTTCTGATTCAGCCATTACTAAGTCAATTACAGGGTGTGTTTTTTTATGCTCCAGATCAGTGGTTCTTAACCTTTTTGAAAGAATCGCCCCCTTGAGCCATTGAGGATGTTATCATGCCCCCCCCCTCTCCCAACATAATATCTCAGTCACAACACAGGGAAATAATTCTTCAATTTATGGAAACACATTTTTTGTTTTCTTTAAAATTGTTCATCAGGACATATCGATGCAAATAATTTATTTCAACTCTTTTTCCCATATCTCAACTGTGTGAAAAATTATGATGCCACCCATCACTTTACTACCAAACTTCATGATACATGTATTTCATCATTATCTTATTTATTCAAGACACTTAAATGCAATGACCACTGGAAAAAAAATTCAATTGCAAGAAAATGAAATGCCCGAAAAAAACAGTAACATTTAATGATTTAATTACAAATGAATTTTAAGACGCAAAAAGAAATAGAAAAAGGGCATAAGAACAAATGCAATGCAGGAACTAAGAATTTCAGGACAAAAACTTTGAAACTAAATTAAGATTCGAGGAAAATATATATTCATGCACACTGTAAAAAGGCCAATGGCGCACCACTGTATGGGTGGAGTGATAGAGGCTGCTGTGCAACGCGCATGAAGATGAGTGATGCGTATTCACATATGTAAGGCGTTCTGTACTGAAGCTAGCTGGAGGAACATTTTAAAGCACAGTTCAATCCACTAATAGCAAACAATCTGATGTTTTTGTACGACAGATGTACAGTGTTTCACTGTACAAAAATGTCTCAAAAGTGTCCTCCAAACCACTCACTCCATCGCCCCCATATTGTCCCCCTTCCGTCCCTTCAGAACTGGTGCGGCCATCCAGTGAGAGCCCTCAGAACTTCCTCGGAGACTCTGGAAAATGACTTTTGTCATCCTTGGGGTCCATGTATGGTTGGCCTCTGCGTTGAAGGTGTTGCAAGTGTCACCAGAACCTCCAGCTGAAGATGAGGAGGAGGCCTCCATCACTGTGGAACCTCCATACCGGAATCCTTCGATCCCAACATCACCATGATTGATGGAAGACGATGTCAGACGTTCAGCCCTGGTCAACAATGTGATGGTTGCCGCAATTTGTCCTGGGGCAAAAGAAACACAGATTGAATATTTTAAAAATAATGAAATAGTAAGCAAGAAACAAAACAATACAAAACAGAGCAACCAAATTTAAGGCTCCTAGTTTTCCTTCCTGTTAGCTTCCATAGTCCAACCACCCCCACCCAAAACCCCAAACAAAGAAATGCAAACCAACAAAAGGCATTAAGAATTAAATGACAACAACAATAACAACAGAATACCTTTAAAATAGAAAAATAAAGAAAACCTGGCAACCAAATTAGTTCACTTACCAACCATCACATTGTCGTGCAAGGCAGAACGTCCGACATCCTTCGCCCATCAATGATGGGGATGTTGGGGTAGATGGGTTCCGGTATGTACGGTTCCACCGTGATTATGGTGGCCTCCACATCTTCATTTCGTTGTTCTGGCGACACTTGCAGACACCTTTTTCTGGGGATTGAAGAAGAAGAAAAGAATCAAATATAACTGACTGGTACATTGTTTTCTTAACAATGATAACAAAGATAATTCTTAATGGGGGCTCCAGATTTTCAAGATGGGGGGTTGGACTAGAAGACCTCCAAGGCCCCTTCCAGCCCTGGGGGATTCTAGACTTTCGCCAATTAGTTCCACCAACATTTTGGGGGGCTTTCAGTGCCTCAGGGCTCCCCAGGTTGTGGTGACGATACTCCCTTTAACAGGAGCAACTTACTTGCACAGGTGGAGAAATACGCAGAGGCCAACAAATACATAGACCCCAAGGACAAAGACGCCTTCCAGGGGTCCCCAAGGACGTTCTGGGGTCTGTCGCTGGATGGCCGCAACTGTTCATTGGGATCCATGTCTGAAAGAGAAAAGGGATGGAGGAAGAAGAGTCAATTTCTGGATTTAATGGTTGCTGCTTCCCCAACAACTACGGTATTCATCCCAAGGTCAAACTCCCAAGCAGGAAAAAAAAATACCAGAGACAAAGAACCAAGTCCTGTTCACCTCTCAATCTCTCTCTACCTTTCTGTTTCTCTTTTCTCTTTCTCTCTCTGTCTCTCCTCTGTCTCTCTCTGTTTCTGTCCCTGTCTCTCTCTCTCATCCACTCAAGCTTTTATAGCCTGCGTGGCCCCACCCATCAACAGAAAAGAGTTCCAACAGAATCCAGGTATCCAGGTAACCTACAGGTCAAACAACACTTCTCCCTCGACTCAACCCTTGACCCCTCCCTCCCTTGGAACCCCCCCCCCCACTTCAGCTCAGAAGGGAAGGTTGACAGTTGAGTGGCAGTCAGCAGTGGGGAATCCACGGGGTCCTGCCTAAGCAGGGGGTTGGACGAGAACAGTGGCTCTCAACCTGTGGGTCGGGATCCCTTTGGGGGTCGAACGACCCTTTCACAGGGGTCACCTAAGACCATCGGAAAACACATATTTTCGATGGTCTTAGGAACCGAGACACCAATTTTATGGTTGGGGGTCACCACGACATGTGGAACTGTATTAAAGGGTCACGGCATTGGGAAGGTTGAGAACCACTGGACTAGAAGACCTCCAAGGTCCCTTCCAAGTCTGCTATTCCGTCAAATTCTGTCTACCTGAAACCCCCAACAACCAGCCGTGGCAGGCAAAGCACAGAGGACCCCCCTGCTCAGGGATGGGAGGCTAAGAATGAGCCCCCTTTGGTGTCCTTGCCTGGGTCACGAAGCAGAGCCCTGAATGTGGACCGTAGGATGGGCAGGTTCTGTCGGGCTTTCCGAGAAGTGACCGTCCAAACCTTGGTTCAATCCCACCTGTGTCCATGGACTCGGCCATCAAATAACACCCTTCACCCAGGGCAGAAACTTCATTCCTCCCAAGCAGGCTCTTTGCAAAGGGCACCTCCTGCAGAAGACCTGAGGTGCAGCCTAAAAGAAAGGCTCTCCCACTTCACCCCTTTTCCTTCTTCAGCCACGGAAGAGACTCCGAAAGCCCCATCCCTCTTTGGGGCATCTTTAGTGCACATCCCAAAGGGGTTTTTCAAAAGATAGCTGGAATTTCTTGAATTTTTCCTTGAAAACATTTCACTTCTCCTCCAAGCTTCTACAGTTCTGACTGAATGGTGGGGAAAGGAAAGATTCGTCCTCTTTGCAGCCGTTTGGTGATTAGCATTGTGAAGGTCAGCCATGAGCTCTCTGAGAGGCCTTGAGGCCACCTGGGGGTTTATCTGCCCCCTCAGGGCTACCTGAATCAGAGGGTAAATGGGGGGGGAACCCTTGGAACTGGGGAAAGGACCGTGTTGCTGTCTTGGGAAAGAGCAAAGTCCACCCTCTGGACAGAGGAGACCCATGGTTGGAAAGGGGGGTCCAAGAGGCCATCTATCTTAAATCTGAACAGCCCTCTCTCGACAGAGGGGGAGGGGTACGATCCCTCCTCTCTCTCCTGTCTACCACACAGTCCTCCTCAATCCACCATCTCCCCTCCCTCCCTTCTCTACCCTGGATCCTCTCGTCTTCTCCTTTCTTAGAACTGACTCTAGTCACTTCATTTCCTTTGAGATTTCCTATTTTGGGAGGTGGGAGGCAGACGGGGCAGCTGGGAAGGTCCAGAATTGGAGGAAAGATCGGATTCCAAAGTCTTTTTAGCCCAGGGGGAGAAAATCTCTTTCCCCCAAAGGGCCCAATAGACGGAAGGAAAGAGGGCTTCGCTCTGCCCCACAGATCCTAAACTCACCCACTAAGACGGTTCTCACTTGCTCCTCCCCAGCCCCCTCCCCCTTCTAGCCAGAGCGCTGCCCTCCCCTCCCCAGAGGGACTGGTAGGTCTCAAGGGTTACGGAGTCCTTTGTGGGGAGCCTCCATGGCAGCTGGCAAGTCTCCTGGTCCTCTTCCCAGCCTTCAAAGAGACACGGAGCTGGTTCCTCTCCGTCCGGACCCTCATAGACTCCGGGCACCGAGGATCATCTGAATGGAGCCCCGGAGTCATAGTAATGTGGAAATGGTCCTGAGAGGCCGTGTGGGGCATCCTGCTGCTCCTTTCTTATATCTCTGATACACATTTTTATAAGGATCTGAAATTTTGATGGATCTCATCACTCTGTTAAATAAAGAAAGTGAAGGCGTCATTTCTGTCTGGTCTCCTGTCTAATGAGATGATCGAGGTTATCCTAATGATTGAGGAATTGAGGCATGAACTCTGTGTCAGCTGAATGGAGGGGGAGGGGAAGTTGGGAGAAGGGGAAGGCAAAGGATCGAGACATAGGAAGGGAAGCAGAGAGCAAAATGGAAGCAAACAGGAAGAGAAAGGAGAAAAGGAAGCAGAAGGGGAATTGGAAGAAGAGAAAGGGGAAAAGGGAAACAGAAAGGAGAAGAAAAGGGAACTGAAATAAACCCCTTCACCTTCCCTTTCCTTTGGATTATTTTGCAACTACAAATAACTGAAGAAGAATCAGCCAGATACACTCACAACGTCAGAGAGCAAACCAATCAGAAGGCCCCTTCAGAAGGGACTCACACAATGAATCTCCCCCTCCCTCCCTCCCTCCCTCTCCCTCCTCATGGAGTTTTCCTCCCTGATCAGCTGCCAATGTCTGGTCAGTGTCTGCAGCCTATTTGTGACATTGTCTTATTACGTAGCCCTTACACCGCAGAGCAACAACCCACCTAGCTAGTCTTGTCTGAATGAGCAACCCAAAATCCCCGGGAGCCTCGATCTGCCCCGGGAAGACAGAGATCTCAGCCACAGTTGGGAGAGAAAGGGATCTAGTAGGATCCCAGCTGCTTTGAGAAGTTGGGCGGGAGGAAGGAAGAGGCTCCTGTGACGGTGGAGCTGAATTCCCACCAGGAAGGGCCCCCTTGCAGAGTCCCCGAGGGGCCCTTCAGCTCCACCCGGCTGCTTGGCTGGAGTCCAAAGGGCGCTGCTAGCGGACCGTCTCCGGGGGTGCGGAGTCCTTCGGCGGGGGCGGCAGAGGGGGCCTCGGTGGGGCCGAAACCTTGGGCTAAAGGGGAGGAAGAGTGGGGGAAGGGCCACACAACCATCTGCCTTCAGTCTCAGCGGCCAGAGGCTTCCGGGCGCTCAGAGGTTTGGGACTCTTGGGCGGGGCGAAGGGAAGGGAGGGGCTGGGATTTTGAGAAGGGGGAGGGGCAAATGCAGAGAGCCCCGCTTTTCTTTGGCGGAAGAAAGAGGCAGGAGAAGGCTCCCCTGCTGATGGCCGCTTGGCTTTCCCGCAGCGCTCGCCCTGGTGGTCGCCCCTCCAGGTGAGACTCTCCGCATCCCTGCTGAGCCCCGGAGACGCTGCGGGAGGATGGCGGTTCTTTGGCCCCTTGAACTCTCGCTTCTCTTGCGGCTCGACTGCCCCCTTTCTCGGGCGCTTTGCCCGCTGCTCTCGCTTTTCCTCTCGTTCCCTCCCTGGCTTTAAGCCCCCCCCCCTCCTTCAATGCTCTCCTTCATCCACACACAACACGCCCCCCCCCCACAAAAACAGCCCCCGCAACCAGCCTCCCACCAACCCCCACCCAGAATACTCTGCCCTTCCCAAACAAAGAGTGCCCACCCCCGCCTTGCTCCTTTGTCCCTCCCCAAGCACAAAAGGCTCCTTTTGCTGCTGCACGCCCTGCGGCCCCTGCGCCCACTCGCCCTGCTCGGACCTCCAGCCTCACCCTCACCCCTCGTACCCGGGGCGGGCAGGAACAAGCCATGCACACCCCTCCGCGAAGCCGCATTTTGAGGAGGAGCCCGGCAGTCGTCCCTTCAACCTCCCACCCACAGAGGACACGCCGCGCTCCACAACCAATAAATACACTCACACCTAATTTTCTCAGCTTCCCACACTTGTAGCCCTGGTGGTGTTACCTCGATGGGTCATGAAACGTCTGCAAGAAAACCAGGAAGCTCCGAGTGCCCCAAGGAGCCTCAGGTCAACCCTGAGCTACAAATAGTCTCCTTCATTGGCTCTAGGAAAAACACATTTTCTTTTAATGCTCTCATCAGACCCCAAACGGCATTCAGGAGGGCAGACCTCTAAAGAATGGGGTGGGGGTGGCGGCTGCTGAACCCTCAGGAAGGTGGGTGACACCAGAGGAAAGGAAGGCCTGGTGGAAATGGATTCATCCACAGCATTTTGATCAAAGTATAACTTTAAAAAATGCATTTAAGCTCAACTCTTTTTTTATTTATTCAAAATGCACTACAAACCCTCCAATTTCATATACCTTAACTATAAAAGTACTAGAAAATTATATCATATTTTTTTCTGTGGAATAGAAAGTATTCCTGGAATTAGGTATTATCCAAAGAAAGTATTTCTTGAAATGTAAAAACAGAATATCAAAGAAATATTGCTTTTTTTCTTTCTCTGATACCGAAAAATATATCAAATATCCAGATGATAAATATCCAAAGGAGAACAGAGTCCAATTTATCCCCAAAGTTATAAATTTCTTCTCTTATGAAGAGCATCTGGGAATCATCCTGGTCTCTTTTGCCGTACTATTGTTCCTAACTACAGTCCTTGTTTTAATCATTTTCATTAAATACGGAGAAACTCCCCTTATCAAAGCCAACAACCTCTCCTACATCCTCCTGGTCTCCCTCCTGCTTTGCTTCTTGTCTCCTTCTCTCTTCATTGGTCAACCAAGGAAAGCCACCTGCTTTCCTTGGTTGACCAATGCCACCCATAATTGTACCTCCCTATTCATCCCAACAAATGGTCTTCAGCATCATTTTCTCAGTTGCCATTTCTTCTCTCTTGGCCAAAACCATCACCCATGGTGCTGGCTTGCCTGGCCACAAAACCAGGAAACCAAGTGAAGAAGAGATGGTTGTGGAGGAGCTTGGTCAACTCCATCATCCTTTCTTGTGCTGAAGTCCAAATTGTCATCTGCTCCATCAGCTACATTATCCTTCTGAGGCCAGACCTCGACACAAAGGAGCAGCTTACGGCCAGAATAAATGTAAAAACATGAGATATAACACCATTATGACATTGGAATAATTGTTAAAGTTTATTTTATTTGAAAAGAGATATTCTTTCCACTTTGATAGTAGGCAGGAGCCAAAGAAAAGCAAATCTACTTGTTTCAGAAGGGGAAATGATTGAATGACTGGACTTCTTGTACCTCCCTATTCATCCCAATAAATCTATTTTATTCTAAATATAAAGAGAACTCTGGGAAAGTCATTCAGAGGAATGTAATATTCAGCAACTTTCAATGAACCAGACACCTTATGAAAAATAATTGAGGCCCTTGTTCCTACTGACAGCAACTAAAAGTGTTTGTATGTGTTAGAGAGAGAAAGATCATAAGAGGTCAGATGGGAGCTGTAGGAGCCCTGCTCTAACCGTGTTGTTGGATCATCTCCATGAGAAGCCTTGGAATGGCAGAATGAGCTGGAATTGCAGGGATTGACCTGCTCTCCATGATTATTATGTCCTTCTTTCTTGATTTCCTGCTAAAACCGCTTTCATAGAAAGCATCGACCGGAACAGCTGTTTGGGATTCCACTTTGGAGTTGTTATTATTTAAGTATCTCCCTTTTAGAAATCCCCACTTTTTTCCTTTCTCATCCAGAGAATGAAAATAGCAACATCTAATCTGTCCCTTTAATTTTCCACTCTATCACTTGTCCATAAAGCCTTTCTCTGCCTTCTATTCCAAGTGGGCTTGTGTGTGTGAAGGGCTGGAGAAGAGGCCCAGGGGAAAAAGCCCTTGAGAGTCTCTCCGGGAGGAGGTTGAGGGGATCCTGTGTAGAGGCAGCCTCAAATGCTCTGGATTGAGAACATGAGAGAGTTCAATGCCGCCTATTCATCCAGGTCAAGAAGGGAGGGGAGGGGGAGTAAGGGGGGGGGGACATCCAGGTTTCTAGCAGGAGGAACCCATGGAAGATTTTCTGCTTTCCAACCACAGAGATTGTGGGTGGATCAGGAGTCGGCCTGAGGCTTCAGAATAGTTTCTGATTGCCACTCGGATCCCTTTGCAAATTCCATTTTAAGCAGGTAGAAAAGATTTGATGGACCAGACCAAGATACGTCCAAAATCCACGCTGACCCCCCAGATGCCTCTGGTCTGCCCACAAGCAGGGGGCGGGGACGTATCACTTGGCCATGACATTGAACCAGGTAGGGGAGGGATTCAGCCAGTTCCCACGGGTTCCCTAAAACCGCTTGTTAATTGTATGAGCAGTTCGGCGGCCAACCGGCTGAATTGCCGCGGCGTGTCCTCTTACCCCCTCCTGAGGTGTGCACACCCCCCCCACGAGAAAATGACCTATCTCAAGATCCCATGGATCACTTTGTTCAGACAGTGGAATTCGCCACTGGCTCCCTCTCTTCGCAAAGCGAAGGGATGGCAAAAACTCTGCTGAGCCCAGAATGAGACTTCCTCGAACTTCGGCATTGGGAGGGGCCAGAAAGGAGGATGACCAATGGGAAATCTCTCTTCTTTAGCGTCATCGGTCTCCGGGCAGAGTCTCCTTTGACTTCACCCAGTGCAGGAGAACGTTCCAAACAGAGAAGAAGCTCCAGTTGGTTCTTCAGGCCAAGATCCCCCCTCCCACTTTCCCCGCTTCTCTCCCTCCACAGAACTGGCTCTCCTCCTTCGGGTGAAGCCCCAAAGGACTCTGCCCGGAGACTGATGACGCTCAAGCAGGGAGAATTCTCATTGGTGCTGCCTCTAGTTCTGGGCCGGCCCTCCTACTTCCGAAATCCGAGACAAACGCCCCCCCCTTCCAGATTCCTCCTCTGTGGTTGGGAGCATAAGGGGAGACCCACGCAGGCCGAACGGGGCTTCAGACGACACAATGCCTGAGAAACGCAGAATGTGCGTTTTCCCAGGATCTGACGAAGCCCCAACGGACCAATAGGAATTCTCGCTACTGTAGCGTCATCAGTCTCTGGGCAGTCATCAGTCTTTGGGCAGTCTCCCGTGACTTCACCAGATGGAAGAGAGATTTCGGTGCCTAGAGAAAAAGAGAGGGAGAGGGAATATGTTCAGTCTTGGGGGAGGGGGGGCGCAGATCAAGGAGATTCATGCCAGCCCTGGAGGGGAGGGTAAACTTCCTTCCCCCCCCATCCAGCATGGAATGGGGCTGCAGTGGATGAGTGAAAAGGAGGCGCAGCTCTCTCTCTCCCCCCTCTCTCTCCCCCCTCTCCCTCCATCATTGGGAGTGCCCCTCCCCCAACCTAGTGGGCTCACCCCCCCTTCCTCTCCCTCCCGGAAGCTTCTGCCTTTGATCCTTTCCTGGCAAAAAGGCTACCGGAGGGCCGCTTGTACCCGCAGCGCTGTGGGGTTGTCTGACTCTCCGCAAATAACCGCTTGTTTTGTCAATGGGGGCGAGGGATAAAAAGGTGGTGGGAAGCAGGACTCCCTGGCTGAGACTCGTGAAGAGAGCAAAGAAAGGGGAAGGTCCCGTCTGGGGCTGCCATGAGCCTCCCCTTGAGCTGCATCCCCCCAAATACCGAACGGATCCCCCCTACCAATTTCTCCGCTTCTCTCTCTGCCACGAACTCCCTCCTCCTTCAGGTGAAGCCCAAAAGGACTCTGCCCGGAGACCGATGACGCTCAAGCAGGGAGAATCCCCATTGGTGAATGGTTCTAGCCCCTCCCACCTCCAAAGTCCGAGGCCAATGGTCCAGGCTCCCAGGAAGCGAGCAGAAGGGAGAAGGAAGGGGAAGTTCTGATAATGAGACCCTGAACGTCTCTGGAGATAAATTCCAATGGACTCTCAGGCAATCAAGGTAGTCCTCCACTCATGACCACAATTTCTGTTGCTAAGTAAGTTCTGCGTCATTTTACAACCTTTTTGCCACAGTTGCTAAGCAAATGAGTGCAGTCGTTAAGTAAATCAAGCGGTCGTTAAGCAAACCTTATAGTGATCCCATGACCCCAAGGTACTGCAACTCTCATAAATACACGCCAGTTCCCAAGTGCCTGAGTTTTGATCACGTGGTTTATGACAGGCGGTCGTAGGTGATCATGGAGGCCACACGACCGAAAGACGGAAACCCTGGCAAATACACGCTGGCTGCCAAAGGTCCAAAGGTTGATCATGGGACTGTGAGAACGTTGTGGCGGCCGTAACTGTGAGGACCTTTCTCAGTACCGTTGTAATTTTGAAGGGTTGGCAAAGGTCTGGTTTTCCATGGAGGGCTGCCTGCCCTTCGGCCTCCCTCAGCCTTCCTGTCCTTGCTCCAAGGGGTCTCTGCAGAAGAGCCAACCTTGATGTGCCTCCTCCACCAGCAGAGCTGGAGACAGGCTCCCTGCTGCTCCTCTTGGCTTTGGGACCCAGGTTGCTCCTGCTGGTGGGTTTCAGTTCCCTGGAGCCCTTTGCCAGCTTTTTGGAAGCCAAAAGGGGCGTTGAGACATGAGACAAAGGCTGGGAAAACAGCTCCACCCAGGAGGTTCTCACTCCCATTGACCGAAGGAAGTCCAAGCTCCGTGTTAAGGGAGGGAGGGGTCACTGGGCCAGGTTGGGGGGTCTCCGTGACTCTCAGGGGCTTCTTTGGCTCAAGATCTCCAAGGAAGAATTGGCCAAGTCTGGGCTCCATTGTGGAAAGGCTTCGTAGTGCAAGAGACTCTGAGAAGGGCCTGGAGCCTCTCTGGAGACTGGAGCCATGATGGGTTCCTTTAGGAGGATGAAAATCCTTTTGTGAAATTGTCCCTTCTATCGAACCGAGAAGTTGGCCAGGTCATCAGGGAAGGACCTCCCCATCGCCCACACCCCATGGATGTTTTCCATCCTTCCCTTCTTTGGGACAAGGATGGTTAGCTGCCTTTATTTCAAGATGGATGTGAAGGACTCCTGAGCCACATCTTCCTTGTTGGCCTTTTGTGGAGGGCTGGAGGTTTCTTCTGAGTGGCTTCTCCAGAGCAGCAAAGGCAGGAGAAGACCCACAAGTGGGAGGCTACCAATCAGGATGACTCATTGCAGGGGATTCTTCCTCTTTCCTGGAACTGAGGAAGGAGGCAGGAAGTGGGAGAGGGGAAAGGGCTCCTGGGTGCAAACACAGAGTCGATCTCCAGGAGGGAATCCAGGAGGTCTCTTAATCTGTCTCTGGGGAGGCTTTCCTCAGGTTGGCCATTTCAGATAGGCTCAACTACATCTCCCAGAATTCCCAGCAGAGCTTTGATTGCATCATCATGGATGCTTCTGATCTATGGCCCATCCAGCCCTGGGCCTTCTTGGAATTGTAGTTCATGCATCTGGTGGATGATGGAACAGAGAAGGAGGCTTCTGGAGGTCATCCACTTATGTGCGATTTGTGGACAGGATTTGGGCAAAACATAAGCCCGAAGGAACCAAATTGTGGCTTCCTCTACTGTTTCATCCAGAGTTTTTCATCTCTGGCAACTGAAATGTATTAATTATTAGTTTTAAATTTCTTGAATTAAGCTGGAGTAGAAAGAAGAAAAAAAGGTAAGTATAGAAAAAAGACTATTGTGCTACAAGACACACACACACACAAACAGTTCAGAAATTCTTCATATATGCAAGATATAAAGTTTTATGCAGCAGTTTCAGTAAAGGACACCCATAGTTATAACAGCCAAAGCCCAGTTGACAACTTTTAAGTAACTGTTCAGAAGCTGCAAGAAACAGCAGGATTTCCTGAAGGAATCAGGCCCACAAATTTCCCCTTCCAAGGTTGGAGATCAAAAGGCAGAAAGGCCATTTCTGTGCTTTCTCCATCAGGATCCAGATAACTGAGGTGCCCTTAAAGAGGAGAGGGGCCTGGACAATGACTGGGAGCTACTGGTCCAAGTGAAAGTCCAAGGATCTGGTCACAATGTTGAGGTCCCCTTTTATTCTAGGTCTCCCAGGGCTGCATCAGCAACAGACACAACATCAAAGCTTCAGTCTCCGGTTTACAAATGGAGTTACACCACTGTTTGTATTTGTATTTATTGAGTATTTGTATGCCGCCCTTTTCCCTGAGGGGACTCAGGGCGGCTCACAACAATCAGGGGAAGGGAGTGCAAGACAAGACTTAAAAAGAAAAAAAAAAAAAAAAAATCGTGAATAAAAGAAAATTATCCATAAAACACAACATTCACTCAACATTCGGGCGGGGTGAGAGTAATCCTATCCCCAGGCCTGACGGGATAGCCAGATCTTGAGGGCTGTGCGGAAGGCCTGGACTGTGGCGAGGGTACGGATCTCCACGGGGAGGTTGTTCCATAATGTCGGAGCTGCAACTGAGAAGGCTCTCCTCCGCGTAGTCGCCAGTCGGCACTGACTGGCGGATGGAATACGGAGGAGGCCTACTCTGTGCGATCTGATGGGACGCAGGGAGGTAATTGGCAGAAGGCGGTCTCTCAAATAGTCAGATCCACTACCATGGAGCGCTTTATAGGTGGTAAGTAAAACCTTGAAGTGCACCCGACGATCAACAGGTAGCCAGCGCAGCTCACGGAGGATTGGTGTTATATGGGCAAACCGTGGTGCGCCCATGATCACTCGCGCGGCCGCGTTCTGAACTAGCTGAAGTCGCCGGATGCTCTTCAAGGGCAGCCCCATGTAGAGCACATTGCAGTATTCCAGCCTAGAGATCACAAGGGCTCGAGTGACTGTTGTGAGAGCCTCCCGGTCTAGGTAGGGCCGCAACTGGCGCACCAGGCGAACCTGGGCAAATGCCCCCCTGGTCACAGCCGACAAGTGATGGTCAAAACTCAGCTGTGGATCCAGGAGGACTCCCAAGTTGCGGACCCTGTCTGAGGGGTATAAATTTTGCCCCCCCAGCCTGATTGGTGGCACGTTGACCAAATTTTTGGGAGGAAAACACAACAGCCACTCGGTCTTTTCCGGGTTGAGTACCAGTTTGTTAGCTCTCATCCAGTCTTTAACAGCCTCAAGGCCCCGGTTCATCACGTCCACCGCTTCATTGAGTTGGCACGGGGCGGACAGATACAACTGCGTATCGTCCGCATATTGATGGTACTTAATCCCGTGCCTCCGAATGATCTCGCCCAGCGGTTTCATGTATATGTTAAATAGCAGGGGGGACAGAACCGAGCCCTGCGGCACCCCATAGGTTAGGGGCCTCAGGGACGATCTCTCCCTCCCCACCAACACCGACTGCGACCTGTCCGAGAGGTAGGAGGAGAACCACTGTAAAACAGTGCCGCCCACCCCCACCTCCCGCAGTCGTCGCAGAAGGATACCATGGTCGATGGTATCGAAAGCCGCTGAGAGGTCGAGGAGAACCAGGATGGACGCATAGCCTCCATCTCTGGCTCTCCAGAGATCATCGGTCAATGCGACCAAAGCGGTTTCAGTGCTGTAACCGGGCCTGAAGCCAGACTGGAAGGGGTCAAGGTAGTTAGCTTCCTCCAAGGTACGCTGTAGCTGTAAGGCCACCACCTTCTCCACAACCTTCCCCAGAAAGGGGAGGTTGGAGACTGGACGATAGTTGTTAAGAACTGCTGGATCCAAAGACGGTTTCTTCAGGAGGGGCCTCACCACCGCCGCCTTAAGCGCGGTGGGGAGGTGTCCCTCCCGAAGAGAGGCGGTAACAACCGCCTGGATCCAGCCTCGTGTCACCTCTCTGCTGTTGGCAGTCAGCCAAGAGGGACACGGGTCCAGTATGCAGGTGGAGGAACTCACAGCTCGCATAGCCTTGTCCACATCCCCAGAGGCAACATCCTGAAACTCAACCCAGAGATGGTCTACCAAGTTATTCCCCTGTGTCCCGGCTGGATCTGCAGGGGTGGAGTCCAGTTCCGATCGAAACCGAGCAATTTTGTCCGCCAAGAACTGACTATATTCCTCAGCCTTACCCTGCAGGGGGTTCCCCGTCTCCCTCCTATTTAGGAGGGAGCGGGTTATCCTGAACAGGGCGGCTGGGCGAGACTCGGCGGACGCTACCAAGGAGGCAATGTGTGATCTTTTGGCGGTTCTCAATGCCCAAACATACTCCTTGGTGCAAGCTGTCAACAGTGCTCGGTTCGATACGGACCTGTCGGATCTCCACCGGTGCTCTAGGCGTCTCCTCCGGCGCTTTATCTCGCGGAGCTCCTCGGTGAACCAAGGGGGTCTCCGCGAGCCGCTGACCCGGAGGGGCCGTAGTGGCGCAATTCGGTCTAGAGACTCTGATGCCGCCGAGTGCCAGGCCGCAGCAATAGTCTCCGCCGAACTGTGGGCGAGAGCATCTGGAATGACCCCAAGCTCCGTCTGGAACCTAACAGGGTCCATCAGTCGCCTGGGGCGGAACCACCTGGTCGGTTCCTCCTCCCTACGGTGGGGGTTTGGCCTCCGGAAGTCTAGCCTCAGTAGGTAGTGGTCTGACCACGACAGGGGAGTGATCTCATTTCCCCTCAGACCAAGATCATAACTCCACTGCTCCGAGAGGAATACGAGGTCGAGTGTATGTCCTGCCAAGTGGGTAGGGCCTCGAATTACCTGGGTCAGGCCCATGGCTGTCATGGAGGCCATGAACTCCTGCGCTCCATCCGAGTGTTCACCGAGCGAAGGCAAATTGAAGTCCCCCAGAACCATTAGTCTAGGGAACTCAATTGCTAGCTCGGCTATTGACTCGAGGAGCGCAGGGAGGGCCGCTGCAACGCAGTTGGGAGGCAGGTACGTTAGCAGCAAACCCGCTTGACCCTTGAGGTCCAACTTCACTAGCAGGGACTCACACCCGACAAGCTCCGGAGCAGGGAGCCTACGAGGAGCTAAAGACTCCCGGACTACAATAGCCACACCGCCACCCCTTCCCTGGGCTCTCGGCTGATGAAGCACCTGAAACCCGTCTGGGCACAGCTCTACGAGGGGGACTCCTCCCTCCGTGCCCAGCCATGTTTCAGTAATACATGCCAGGTCTGCCCCCTCGTCTACAATCAAGTCCCGGACGAGGGGAGCCTTATGGGTAACAGACCTGGCATTTAGCGACAGCAGCCTGAGACCAGGGTCCTGATCGCTCACGCCATCTGACCTTGGAGTGGGACTCATAGGGCCGGAAGGAGGGATCTCTGCAATATAGCGAACCCTCCTTCCCCTATAATGGCCAGCCCTAAAGTCCCCGCCATATCTGCCTCTCCCTGTTATGATCGCAATGCTCCGACTCTCTCCCGTGGGCATAATTCCCCCAACCACCCCAATGGCCCCCGCTTGCCCCGCCAGGTCCTCCGAATCAGGCATACTCAGACACTCACACAGGCAGTCCCCACAATATAATTAAAACACAAAAAGAATACAACAATAATACTGCTAAAAGTGGGTCTTTCATACTAACTCATTCAGTCCCACGCACTCACATTCACACCATCCCAGACAATCTCATGCACTCAACAAACCAATTTAAAAATTAAAATTTCAGAGATTTCAGTGAAATTTCAGTGTGTTGGCAAACACACCTGCCCCCCCTTCTCGGAGGAAAGTGGCCTTATTTGCTGCCAAGCATGAATCACGAGGGTGCTTCAATTAACATCCAGAGGCCACCAGATTGGGGCAGGCTGTTCTCGTTCATTATCCACAACTGATAAGAGTCTTAACAGCCATGAATCAACAGGTGGAAGGTCCCTGTCCCGTAATTAATGGTCGGTTCTGTCCTATTTTTTAGATATGATAACTGAAACTTCAGTGTGATGGAGCAATTCTTGAAGACACATGAATGGTTTCTTTATCTAAGAAAAAAATTAAATACAAGGGGAACAGTCAAGTTGTCATATGTCTTTTTAGGTCTCTTTCTTGGTAAATAGAATATCATCAAATCAAATCAAGTTTATCAAAATCAAAGACCAGAATAAATAAAAACACTCAAGCAATATTCCAAAAAAATTCTAGAATGAAATAATAAACCACAGATAAAATCTACATTAAAATCACAATTTGACATCCAATCTGTCAGTTACACATGGCTTAATGATACTATAATACCAGTCCTTAAACTGTGAGGCCCATTCAGGCATTAAATACTAAAAGGCAAAGGAGTAGAAATGCAAAAGGGTTTCCTACATCAGTTGTGTAAAATAGCCATGGTGGATTAATCACATGGATCCTCAGTGCTGATGCGGAGAATCGAGCCACCTTTGCTGTAACCACACTGTTCGGTCTTAAGCAGCCACTGGAGCTGAGCAGTGTTGGAATGGCCAGGATGCCTATCAGTTATTGAGAGGATATGTTTCTTTCCAATATCTCCCTAGAAAGAGCATCGAAGGAGTCTGTGTCCAATTGTCTATCCAGGAGAGGAGGGGGGATTGGGGGAGAGAGGGAGGGAGGTGGGGTGGGGGACTTGCTACCTCGTGTGCCAGGTGAGTCTGGCCAGAGCCGGATCTGGGAGCCAGAACTGAGCAGCCAAATGGGCTGAGCAGTCAGGGGCCGAACAGCCCGCAGGGGAGGAGGGGAGAGGAGAGCAGCCAGAAGCTGAAGGGGAGCCCAGGGGTCCATAGGAGAGGCCTCTGGGGAGCAGAGAGCCCCGAGGCAGCAAGGCTGAGGGAGCAGGGGGGGGGAAGAACAGAAGGACAGGGCTGGGTGGAGGGTCTCGGGGGCAGGCAGAAGCTCCTGCTGCTCCAGAGCCTCTCAGGGGGAAGCAAGAGAAGGAGGAGGCCATGCCTAACATCTACCTATACTTTCGCTCCCCTCCCCTCATGCATCCACCCCATACCACCCCATAGATGGCCTCTCCCACCAATCAGACAAGCCCATCCACACCACACCAGACCCGACTCCCACCCCATAAAGAAACATCCCATTCAACCCCTCTGGCTCTAAGCCTATGGGGAGCCCCCCCCCAACATTCTTCATCAAGCATAGAGAACTTCACCAACCGCAACAGTCTAAGAGAGTTGGAAGGGACCTTGGAGGTCTTCTAGTCCAAGTTCTGCTCAAGCAGGCTAATAGTGGAGTCTTTAAGAGGGTTCTGACTTCAAGCTAAGAAAGATCTAATAAAATGGAATTCAAAGTAGAGAAAAGTAAACTCTTATACTTGGGTAAGAAAAGACAAAAGTACACATATAGACTGGATGAAACCAGGCTTAATAGCAGTAACTGTGAGAGGGATCCTGGAGTCTTAGTGGAGAACCAATTAAATATAAGCATTAACAGAGGGATACAATCAAGATCAAGGCAGGTACTAAAACCACTCTATAAAGCCTTTGTAAGACCACACTTAGAGTACTGCATACAGTTTTGGTCACCACACTATAAAAAGATATTGAAGCTGTAGAAAAAGTGCAGAGAAGAGCAACCAGGATGATTAGTGGATTGGAGGCTAAAAGAGTTGAAGAACAGTTGCAGGAAATGGGCATGGCTAGTCTAGTGGAGAGAAGGACCAGGGGAGACAGTTTTCCAATATTTGAGGAAAGAAAGGAAGGGACAAGCTATTTTCCAAGGCACCTGAAGGCCGGACAAGGAACAATGGATGGAAACTGAACAAGGAGAGAGTCAACCTAGAACTGAGGAGAAATTTCCCGACAGTGAGACCAATCAACCAATGGAGCAGAAGTTGCCTTCAGAAGGTGTGGGAGCTTCATCCCTGGAAGCTTTCAAGAAGAGACTGGACTGTCATCTGTCAGAAATGGTGTAGGATCTCCTGCTTAGGTGGGGCTGTTGGACCAGATGATCTACAAGGTCCCTTCCAACTCTGTTAATCTTTTCTACTTTCTAGAGAGTCTGGGAAGGATTTCTCACATGGATGTCCGAAACTGTGAATGGAGAAATGCTTAATTCCTTCTCTGAATTTCTTTTTAGGCACAAACAAAAAAATATGAAAAGAATGACAAGAGAGATAGAATCGGTATACAATTCCAAATAGCCACAAAATTCATAGAGTGGCTGACCAATTGCACCCAGTGAGTAGACCTTCATGGAGCTACATGGGGTGAAATATTCAGAGGGGACCTCAAGTTTCTGCCTTGGGCTCCGGACTCTTCCATCTCTTCCCAAATGATCTATGTGAGGGCACAGAAAGGGAACTCATCAGGTTTGCAGATGGCACCAAGCTTGTGGGAATTACAAGAATATAAGCTCAATATCCAGAAGACACAAACATTGGATTCTACCTAACAAGATGCAGTTCACTGGTGAGAAAAGCCAGGATCTGCACTTAGGAGACCCCAATGCCCAGGTACAGAACAGGGGGTACCTGGCTCAGCAGTGGCACCTGTGGAAGGATCTCCTGGCAAAGCACTTGAGGATCAGCCAGAACTCTGCTGCAGATGACAAAATAGGCCTAGGCAGTCTTAGTCAGCAATAAAGGAGGGGAAGATTCAAGAGGGAGAGAAGGGCTGGTAGAGCTTTCTGTCTCTCTGGTCAGAGCATTCTTGGAATACTTTGTCCAATTCTGGTCACCCCAGAAAAGAAGTAGTTCTGGAGATTCTGGACAGTGTGAAGAGAGGAAGAATAAAGGTGATTTAAGGTCTAGAGGCCAATTTTGATTAACAGTTGAGGGAGTTTGCTATGTCCAGCCGAGACAAGGTGGGAAGGATTGGGCAGCCATGATAGAATCTCCCGGCACTTTCAGGGGCTCCCACAGAGAAGAGGGGGGTGACTTCATCTCCAGAGCCCTGGAGGGAAGGAGAAGAGGAAATGGGTGGGAGTTTGTTAAAGAGAGACCCGATTTAGAAGTCAGGAGAGGTTTTCAGACAGTAGGAACAATTAAGCCATGGAATAAGTTGCCCCCCAAAGTAGTGAGTGCTCCATTTCTGGAAGTTTTCAAACTGAGCAAGAGAACCATTTGACTGGGTTAGTGTAAAGTTCCTGTCTTGAGCAGAGGGTTGGACTAGAAGACCTCCAAAGTCCCTTCCAGCCCTATAAATCTACCGCCTATGTTCTACCATCCCTAAGGCCACTTCACCACCCACCACCCACCGGCCACTGACCAGCTCCAGTTGGCCTTGGTGGCCCCTGGCTTCCCCCTCCTGTTGCTTCTCTCTGGCAGCTTCTGGAGCAGCAGGAGTTTCTGCCTGCCCCCGAGACCCTCAACCCAGCCCTGTCTTCCAGCTCTGCCACCAGCTCTGTCAACCTTGCGGCCTCCGGGGGTCTCTGCTGCCCCGAGGCATCTCCTGCAGACCCCTCACTTCCCAGTTCGGCTTCTAGCTGTTCTCCCCTCTTCTCCTCTCCTGTGGGCTGCCCAGATCCCAGCTGCTCGGCTCGTTTGGCTTCTCGGTTTTGGCTCCCAGATCCGGCTCTGGCCAGACTCTCTGCCCTCCCCACAACAAAGCCCTCATCCTCCCCACTGCTGTCCCTTGGCCTCAAATGGCACTCCGAGGCTTCCAGCTGAGCCTGGGGATCCATTGCTACCAACCTCACCTCACCACTGCCATGGCCATCCCCCCCACCCCCCTTCTTGGCTCAAAGCCCTGGGATTCCTCAGTGCTCTCAGGCCCTGATGCTCGGTGGCTGGGAGGGTTTCAGCTCAGCTGACAGTCCTTCAGTGACTGGTAAGATGGGGGTAAGGGGGGGGGGGGGTTCAGCTGGTAAGGGTGGGGCTCTCCTGACTCCCCTGGCACACTGGGTGGCAAGTCAAGGGAAGGGAGGGGGAGGATCTCTTTTCTCTTTCGAATGGGTAAAAGGCAGCCATTCCTCCATTCCAGGTATGGGGAGAGAGAGTGTCAAAGTTGTCCCATGTGCTGCTCACTCAGGAGTGTTAACATCATTTCTGAAGGAGGCCACTTGGCTGGTGACCTCCCTGTGGAGATCTTCCCTGTCTTTCTCCAAACACCTGTTCTCCAGCTTTAATTCTTGGATGGCCATTCTGACATGGGTCAATCCTTCTCTCTTGTCCTCCAGAGTTTTCTGCAGGTCCTCCATTCTGGCCTGGTAAACACAGGTCTGCTGCTGCTGCAGATGGTTAAGGTGCTTCTTCTCATTTCCCCTCACATTCTGTACAATGGAGACTTTCTGCTTCAGTTGGCTGGAGTGGCTTTTCTCCACAAAGTGGAACTTTGGTCCATCTCAGCCAGTTCATGCTGCAGACTCTAGAGGGGCTTCTTGAGTTCTTAAGAAGGTTCCAGGCCTCTTTGAGGAACATCTCAGAAGCTCAGGAGCTTCTCAGAGGTTCTAAGGCAGCCTTCTCAAGTTTGAGGAAGGCCACTTGGCTAGGAACCTCAGACATTTCTTTCTGGAGTTCTTCAGTGTGTTTCACCAAAGATTCTTTCTCTGGCTCTAACTGGTGGATCATTGTGTTGGCATGGTCCAAGCTTCCTTTGTTGTCCAGCAGAGTTTTCTGCAGGTCTTCTGTTGTGTTCTGAAGTTGATCCACTGTCTGCTTGAGACAACTGTGCTTCTCTTTCATCCGTTGTTTGTCTTTCATGGATTCTTGGATCTGAATGTCAACAGAATCTGGTTAATCTGGAGATCATGGAGGCCATCACTGCTCATTGAGAAAACAGCCCAAGGATATTCTCTAAAGGACCTTTTCTTCCCTGCTGCTGACCTGTTTGGAAAATGGAGAGACACAGTCACATCATCTCTCAGATCACGGGACATTTTGTTAACTGCCTAAAGCCCACAGATGCCTTCAAGTGGCCAAGTTTGAGAAGCACTGACTTAATCCATAACAACTGATCTCCCTTCAAACTATCCTGACTTCCCATTTGATTCTGGCTCCAATTCGACGCTCATCTTCTATCAAGACTCTCCAAAGGAGTCAGAATCTACGATCAGTCAATTCGGCCCCCTCTGGCACTGCTAGGGGGTTTCCCAGGAGAGGGAACGGGGGGGACCATTCGGATTAGGAAAAAGCCCCCCCCCTCCAAGTACTTACCAGCCCCATCCAAGGCAAGAAATCCTGGTGGGTCCCTTTGAGCCAGTCCCTCTCTCTCAGCCACAGCCTACCTCACAAGCATGTTGTTCTGAGGATGATGGAGTCTTCAGTATGTTCACTCCCTTCAGCTATTTAGAGAAAGAATAACGGTGGATAAAACTCTGAGTAATTTAAAATAAAAGAATAAGTCAATCAGCAGGATGAGTCTGTTTGGGAAATAACTACATCTGGCCAATGGAATCCCTTTTTTATGTTAATCTTTCCAGGTCAGTTTCTACCTTTGGGGTCTCAATGCCTCTCCAATTGGGACATCCTGGAGCCAATTTTTCCCCCTAGATCACATTGTCATGTTTGGTTGAACCCCCACTTTTCTAATCTCTCCCCCTTAGTTCTGCCTTAAAGGGAGGGGTCTCTCCCTCCTGAGGAGCCCAGGCGAGGGAGACCCTGCGATGCCCCCAGTGCCATCCATCCAATCCAGCCACTTTCCAGGGATGTTGAGCAGAGCCTCCATTATGTGGTCCAGACTCCCCAAGGATGTTGGAGGTTGCCATGGCGAGTTCCAGCCAATGATCTCAGAAGGAGCCTCTGATGTCACAAGCCAAGCATTTGATTGGCCTGGACCTGAGATTTGAATAATAATCGCCAACTGGCTGCCTTTCCCTGGGGGGGGGGGGGGAGTTATCCATTGATGAGCCAATCCTGAAGGAGCTTTGAGCCCCGAATTCAGTTCAGCCAGAGTGGCTCCCTCTGAAGGGGGAACCCTCCATCGCCTGGAGAGGTTGGGGAGCCCCAGATTCTGTCCCTTCTCTGGGGATGGAGTCCAGATTGAGAATCTTGTCCCTTGGATCTGGAATCCGGTATGAGAGAGCCAGAGAATCCAGGTTTCCCTGCACCTGCCCAGATGATGAAAGGGAAATATGCATAAAATATTAGATATTATTCCTCTTAAAAGGGCATTGTGGGAAGGGGCCTGAAGAAACAATGGATCTAATGATGTACAGTCCCTAACCAAGAATCCTACACATAGTCCTCAATTTATATCCATTCATTTAGCAACAGTTCCAAGTTCCACAGCCATTGAAAAAAGTGCTTTATGATGGGTCCTCATACTTTTGACTAGTGCAGCACATAGTCGCCACTTGGGTTCCTGGCAATCAACATGGATTTTTGACAAGGAAAATCGGTGGGCAACTATTCTTATTCTTAATCACAGGGTTTGTTTTAATCATCTTCATTAAATATGGAGAAACTCCCATTGTCAAAGCCAACAACCGGGACCTCTCCTACATCCTCCTGGTCTCCCTCCTGCTTTGCTTCTTGTCTCCTTCTCTCTTCATTGGTCAACCAAGGAAAGCCACCTGCCTTCTCCGACAAACGGTTTTCAGCATCATCTTCTCCGTTGCTGTTTCTTCTCTCTTGGCCAAAACCATCACGGTGGTGCTGGCTTTCCTGGCCACAAAACCAGGAAATCGGGTGAAGAGATGGTTGGGGAAGAGCTTGGCCAACTCCATCATCCTTTCTTCTTCTGCTGTCCAACTTGTTATCTGCTCCATCTGGCTGGGAGTTTCTCCCCCATTCCCTGACTCTGACTTCCACTCTCAGCCTGGAGAGATCATCCTGCAATGCAACGAAGGGGCTGTTGTCATGTTCTATGTCACCCTCAGCTACATGGGCTTTCTGGCTGCCATCTGCTTCATGGTGGCTTTCCTGGCCTTCAATGGAACGAAGGGGCTGTTGTCTTAGTTTGAGTCCCGCATCTCTCTAGAGGTGAAAACGGGGTGAGATAGACCTCAAATTAAATGAAAACAGCGGTTTTCAAAGTCTATGGGAAATTGCACTAGCAATAGTAGCCTGCCATCTCGTGGCCATTTTGCGTATGACAGACAGCAACCTGTAATTCCAAAAATTAATGTAAATAAAATAAGGATGCAAATCGGGCGAAATCCGACATGAGATCTTACTCTGAGTCCCCCATCTCTATTGAGATGAAAACGGGGTGAAATAGACCTCAAATGAAAACAGCGGTTTTCAAAGTCTATGGGAAACTGCTTTAGCAATAATAGTTACACATGGCTTAATGATACTATAATACCAGTCCTTAAACTGTGAGGCCCATTCAGGCATTAAATACTAAAAGGCAAAGGAGTAGAAATGCAAAAGGGTTTCCTACATCAGTTGTGTAAAATAGCCATGGTGGATTAATCACATGGATCCTCAGTGCTGATGCGGAGAATCGAGCCACCTTTGCTGTAACCACAGTCTGTTCGGTCTTAAGCAGCCACTGGAGCTGAGCAGTGTCGGAATGGCCAGGATGCCTATCAGTTATTGAGAGGATATGTTTCTTTCCAATATCTCCCTAGAAAGAGCATCGAAGGAGTCTGTGTCCAATTGTCTATCCAGGAGAGGAGGGGGGATTGGGGGAGAGAGGGAGGGAGGTGGGGTGGGGGACTTGCTACCTCGTGTGCCAGGTGAGTCTGGCCAGAGCCGGATCTGGGAGCCAGAACCGAGCAGCCAAATGGGCTGAGCAGTCAGGGGCCGAACAGCCCGCAGGGGAGGAGGGGAGAGGAGAGCAGCCAGAAGCTGAAGGGGAGCCCAGGGGTCCCTAGGAGAGGCCTCGGGGGAGCAGAGAGCCCCGAGGCAGCAAGGCTGAGGGAGCGGGGGGGGGGGCAGAACAGAAGGACAGGGCTGGGTGGAGGGTCTCGGGGGCAGGCAGAAGCTCCTGCTGCTCCAGAGCCTCTCAGGGGGAAGCAAGAGAAGGAGGAGGCCATGCCTAACATCTACCTATACTTTCGCTCCCCTCCCCTCATGCATCCACCCCATACCACCCCATAGATGGCCTCTCCCACCAATCAGACAAGCCCATCCACACCACACCAGACCCGACTCCCACCCCATAAAGAAACATCCCATTCAACCCCTCTGGCTCTAAGCCTATGGGGAGCCCCCCCCCAAACATTCTTCATCAAGCATAGAGAACTTCACCAACCGCAACAGTCTAAGAGAGTTGGAAGGGACCTTGGAGGTCTTCTAGTCCAAGTTCTGCTCAAGCAGGCTAATAGTGGAGTCTTTAAGAGGGTTCTGACTTCAAGCTAAGAGAGATCTAATAAAATGGAATTCAAAGTAGAGAAAAGTAAACTCTTATACTTGGGTAAGAAAAGACAAAAGTACACATATAGACTGGATGAAACCAGGCTTAATAGCAGTAACTGTGAGAGGGATCCTGGTGTCTTAGTGGAGAACCAATTAAATATAAGCATTAACAGAGGGATACAATCAAGATCAAGGCAGGTACTAAAACCACTCTATAAAGCCTTTGTAAGACCACACCTAGAGTACTGCATACAGTTTTGGTCACCACACTATAAAAAGATATTGAGGCTGTAGAAAAAGTGCAGAGAAGAGCAACCAGGATGATTAGTGGATTGGAGGCTAAAAGAGTTGAAGAACAGTTGCAGGAAATGGGCATGGCTAGTCTAGTGGAGAGAAGGACCAGGGGAGACAGTTTTCCAATATTTGAGGAAAGAAAGGAAGGGACAAGCTATTTTCCAAGGCACCTGAAGGCCGGACAAGGAACAATGGATGGAAACTGAACAAGGAGAGAGTCAACCTAGAACTGAGGAGAAATTTCCCGACAGTGAGACCAATCAACCAATGGAGCAGAAGTTGCCTTCAGAAGGTGTGGGAGCTTCATCCCTGGAAGCTTTCAAGAAGAGACTGGACTGTCATCTGTCAGAAATGGTGTAGGATCTCCTGCTTAGGTGGGGCTGTTGGACCAGATGATCTACAAGGTCCCTTCCAACTCTGTTAATCTTTTCTACTTTCTAGAGAGTCTGGGAAGGATTTCTCACATGGATGTCCGAAACTGTGAATGGAGAAATGCTTAATTCCTTCTCTGAATTTCTTTTTAGGCACAAACAAAAAAATATGAAAAGAATGACAAGAGAGATAGAATCGGTATACAATTCCAAATAGCCACAAAATTCATAGAGTGGCTGAACAATTGCACCCAGTGAGTAGACCTTCATGGAGCTACATGGGGTGAAATATTCAGAGGGGACCTCAAGTTTCTGCCTTGGGCCCCCGACTCTTCCATATCTTCCCAAATGATCTATGTGAGGGCACAGAAAGGGAACTCATCAGGTTTGCAGATGGCACCAAGCTTGTGGGAATTACAAGAATATAAGCTCAATATCCAGAAGACACAAACATTGGATTCTACCTAACAAGATGCAGTTCACTGGTGAGAAAAGCCAGGATCTGCACTTAGGAGACCCCAATGCCAAGGTACAGAACAGGGGGTACCAGGCTCAGCAGTGGCACCTGTGGAAGGATCTCCTGGCAAAGCACTTGAGGATCCGCCAGAACTCTGCTGCAGATGACAAAATAGGCCCAGGCAGTCTTAGGCAGCAATAAAAGAGGGAAAGATTCAAGAGGGAGAGAAGGGCTGGTAGAGCTTTCTGTCTCTCTGGTCAGAGCATTCTTGGAATACTTTGTCCAATTCTGGTCACCCCAGAAAAGAAGAAGTTCTGGAGATTCTGGACAGTGTGAAGAGAGGAAGAATAAAGATGATTTAAGGTCTAGAGGCCAATTTTGATTAACAGTTGAGGGAGTTTGCTATGTCCAGCCGAGACAAGGTGGGAAGGATTGGGCAGCCATGATAGAATCTCCCGGCACTTTCAGGGGCTCCCACAGAGAAGAGGGGGGTGACTTCATCTCCAGAGCCCTGGAGGGAAGGAGAAGAGGAAATGGGTGGGAGTTTGTTAAAGAGAGACCCGATTTAGAAGTCAGGAGAGGTTTTCAGACAGTAGGAACAATTAAGCCATGGAATAAGTTGCCCCCCAAAGTAGTGAGTGCTCCATTTCTGGAAGTTTTCAAACTGAGCAAGAGAACCATTTGACTGGGTTAGTGTAAAGTTCCTGTCTTGAGCAGAGGGCTGGACTAGAAGACCTCCAAAGTCCCTTCCAGCCCTATAAATCTACCGCCTATGTTCTACCATCCCTAAGGCCACTTCACCACCCACCACCCACCGGCCACTGACCAGCTCCAGTTGGCCTTGGTTGCCCCTGGCTTCCCCCTCCTGTTGCTTCTCTCTGGCAGCTTCTGGAGCAGCAGGAGTTTCTGCCTGCCCCCGAGACCCTCAACCCAGCCCTGTCTTCCAGCTCTGCCACCAGCTCTGTCAACCTTGCGGCCTCCGGGGGTCTCTGCTGCCCCGAGGCATCTCCTGCAGACCCCTCAGTTCCCAGTTCGGCTTCTAGCTGTTCTCCCCTCTTCTCCTCTCCTGTGGGCTGCCCAGATCCCAGCTGCTCGGCTCGTTTGGCTTCTCGGTTTTGGCTCCCAGATCCGGCTCTGGCCAGACTCTCTGCCCTCCCCACAACAAAGCCCTCATCCTCCCCACTGCTGTCCCTTGGCCTCAAATGGCACTCCGAGGCTTCTAGCTGAGCCTGGGGATCCATTGCTACCAACCTTACCTCACCACTGCCATGGCCATCACCTCCACCCTCCTTCTTGGCTCGGAGCCCTGGGATTCCTCAGTGCTCTCAGGCCCTGATGCTCGGTGGCTGGGAGGGTTTCAGCTCAGCTGACAGTCCTTCAGTGACTGGTAAGATGGGGGTAAGGGGGGGGGTTCAGCTGGTAAGGGGGGGGCTCTCCTGACTCCCCTGGCACACTGGGTGGCAAGTCAAGGGAAGGGAGGGGGAGGATCTCTTTTCTCTTTCGAATGGGTAAAAGGCAGCCATTCCTCCATTCCAGGTATGGGGAGAGAGAGTGTCAAAGTTGTCCCATGTGCTGCTCACTCAGGAGTGTTAACATCATTTCTGAAGGAGGCCACTTGGCTGGTGACCTCCCTGTGGAGATCTTCCCTGTCTTTCTCCAAACACCTGTTCTCCAGCTTTAATTCTTGGATGGCCATTCTGACATGGGTCAATCCTTCTCTCTTGTCCTCCAGAGTTTACTCCAGTGTTCCTTTCTGGCCTGGTAAACACAGGTCTGCTGCTGCTGCAGATGGTTGAGGTGCTTCTTCTCATTTCCCCTCACATTCTGTACAATGGAGACTTTCTGCTTCAGTTGGCTGGAGTGGCTTTTCTCCACAAAGTGGAACTTTGGTCCATCTCAGCCAGTTCATGCTGCAGACTCTAGAGGGGCTTCTTGAGTTCTTAAGAAGGTTCCAGGCCTCTTTGAGGAACATCTCAGAAGCTCAGGAGCTTCTCAGAGGTTCTAAGGCAGCCTTCTCAAGTTTGAGGAAGGCCACTTGGCTAGGAACCTCAGACATTTCTTTCTGGAGTTCTTCAGTGTGTTTCACCAAAGATTCTTTCTCTGGCTCTAACTGGTGGATCATTGTGTTGGCATGGTCCAAGCTTCCTTTGTTGTCCAGCAGAGTTTTCTGCAGGTCTTCTGTTGTGTTCTGAAGTTGATCCACTGTCTGCTTGAGACAACTGTGCTTCTCTTTCATCCGTTGTTTGTCTTTCATGGATTCTTGGATCTGAATGTCAACAGAATCTGGTTAATCTGGAGATCATGGAGGCCATCACTGCTCATTGAGAAAACAGCCCAAGGATATTCTCTAAAGGACCTTTTCTTCCCTGCTGCTGACCTGTTTGGAAAATGGAGAGACACAGTCACATCATCTCTCAGATCACGGGACATTTTGTTAACTGCCTAAAGCCCACAGATGCCTTCAAGTGGCCAAGTTTGAGAAGCACTGACTTAATCCATAACAACTGATCTCCCTTCAAACTATCCTGACTTCCCATTTGATTCTGGCTCCAATTCGACGCTCATCTTCTATCAAGACTCTCCAAAGGAGTCAGAATCTACGATCAGTCAATTCGGCCCCCTCTGGCACTGCTAGGGGGTTTCCCAGGAGAGGGAACGGGGGGGACCATTCGGATTAGGAAAAAGCCCCCCCCTCCAAGTACTTACCAGCCCCATCCAAGGCAAGAAATCCTGGTGGGTCCCTTTGAGCCAGTCCCTCTCTCTCAGCCACAGCCTACCTCACAAGCATGTTGTTCTGAGGATGATGGAGTCTTCAGTATGTTCACTCCCTTCAGCTATTTAGAGAAAGAATAACGGTGGATAAAACTCTGAGTAATTTAAAATAAAAGAATAAGTCAATCAGCAGGATGAGTCTGTTTGGGAAATAACTACATCTGGCCAATGGAATCCCTTTTTTATGTTAATCTTTCCAGGTCAGTTTCTACCTTTGGGGTCTCAATGCCTCTCCAATTGGGACATCCTGGAGCCAATTTTTCCCCCTAGATCACATTGTCATGTTTGGTTGAACCCCCACTTTTCTAATCTCTCCCCCTTAGTTCTGCCTTAAAGGGAGGGGTCTCTCCCTCCTGAGGAGCCCAGGCGAGGGAGACCCTGCGATGCCCCCAGTGCCAGCCATCCAATCCAGCCACTTTCCAGGGATGTTGAGCAGAGCCTCCATTATGTGGTCCAGACTCCCCAAGGATGTTGGAGGTTGCCATGGCGAGCTCCAGCCAATGAGCTCAGGAGGAGCCTCTGATGTCACAAGCCAAGCATTTGATTGGCCTGGACCTGAGATTTGAATAATAATCGCCAACTGGCTGCCTTTCCCTGGGGTGGGGGGGTGCGGCTTATCCATTGATGAGCCAATCCTGAAGGGGCTTTGAGCCCCAAATTCAGTTCAGCCAGAGTGGCTCCCTCTGAAGGGGGAACCCTCCATCGCCTGGAGAGGTTGGGGAGCCCCAGATTCCGTCCCTTCTCTGGGGATGGAGTCCAGATTGAGAATCTTGTCCCTTGGATCTGGAATCCGGTATGAGAGAGCCAGAGAATCCAGGTTTCCCTGCACCTGCCCAGATGATGAAAGGGAAATATGCATAAAATATTAGATATTATTCCTCTTAAAAGGGCATTGTGGGAAGGGGCCTGAAGAAACAATGGATCTAATGATGTACAGTCCCTAACCAAGTATCCTACACATAGTCCTCAATTTATATCCATTCATTTAGCAACAGTTCCAAGTTCCACAGCCATTGAAAAAAGTGCTTTATGATGGGTCCTCATACTTTTGACTAGTGCAGCACATAGTCGCCACTTGGGTTCCTGGCAATCAACATGGATTTTTGACAAGGAAAATCGGTGGGCAACTATTCTTATTCTTAATCACAGGGTTTGTTTTAAAGCCACCTGCCTTCTCCGACAAACGGATGTGGGGGACTGACTTGCTACCTTGTGTGCTAGGTGAGTCTGGCCAGAGCTGGATCTGGGAGCCAGAACTGAGCAGCCAAATGGGCTGAGCAGACGGGGGCCGAACAGCCTGCAGAAGAGGAGGGGAGAGGAGAGCAGCCAGAAGCTGAAGGGGAGCCCAGGAGTCCCTAGGAGAGGCCTCGGGAGAGCAGAGAGCCCCGAGGCAGCAAGGCTGAGGGAGCAGGGGTCAGAACGGGAGGACAGGGCTGGGTGGAGGGTCTCGGGGGGTAGGCAGAAGCTCCTGCTGCTCCAGAGCCTCTCAGGGGGAAGCAAGAGGAGGAGGAGACCATGCCTAATATCTACCTGTACTTTCACTCCCCCCATCATGCATCCACCCCATCCCACCCCATAGATGGTCTCTCCTACCACTCAGACAAGCATATCCACCCCAGACCCGACACTCACTCCATAAAGAAACATCCCATTCAACCCCTCTGGCTCTAAGCCTATGGGGAGCCCCCCAACATTCTTCATCAAGCACAGGGAACTTAACCAACCGCAACAGTCTAAGAGAGTTGGAAGGGACCTTGGAGGTCTTCTAGTCCAAGCTCTGCTCAAGCAGGCTAATAGTGGAGTCTTTAAGAGAGTTCTGACTTCAATAAGCTAAGAGAGATCTAATAAAATGAAACTCAAAGTAGAGAAAAGTAAAATATTTTTTCTTAGATAAGCGTAGGCAAGAAAAGACAAAAGTACACATATAGCTTGGGTAAAACCAGTCTTAATAGCAGTAACTGTGGGAGCGATCTGGGAGTCTTAGTGGTGAACCAATTAAATATGTGCCAAGAGTATACGGCAGCAGACAAAAAAGCCAATGAAATTCTAAATTGTATTAACAGAGGGATACAATCAAGATCAAGGCAGGTAGTGATACCACTCTATAAAGCCCTAGTAGGACCAAACCTAGAGTACTGCATACAGTTTTGGTCACCACACTATAAAAAAGATGTTGAGATTCTAGAAAGAATGCAAAGAGTAACCAGGATATTAGGGGACTGGAGGCTAAAAGAGATGAAGAATGGTTACAGGAACTGGGAATTACTAGTCTAGTGAAGAGAAGAACCAGGGGTGACTTGAGAGCAGTCTTCCAATATTTGAGGGGCTGCCACAGAGAGGAGGGGGTCAAGCTATCTTCCAAAGCACCTGAAGGCCAGACAAGGAATAATGGAGGGAAACTGAACAAGGGGAGATTCAACCTAGAATTGAGGAGAAATTTCCTGACAAGGAGACCAATCAACCAATGGAGCAGAAGTTGCCTTCAGAAGGTGTGGGAGCTTCATCCCTGGAAGCTTTCAAGAAGAGACTGGACTGTCATCTGTCAGAAATGGTGTAGGATCTCCTGCTTAGGTGGGGCTGTTGGACCAGATGATCTACAAGGTCCCTTCCAACTCTGTTAATCTTTTCCACTTTCTAGAGAGTCTGGGAAGGATTTCTCACATGTGGATGTCCAAAACTGTGAATACAGACATGCTTAATTCCTTCCTTGAATTTCTTTTTAGGCACAAACAAAAAAATATGAAAAGAATGACAAGAGAGATAGAATCGGTATACAATTCCAAATAGCCACAAAATTCATAGAGTGGCTGACCAATTGCACCCAGTGAGTAGACCTTCATGGAGCAGCTTGCATGCCCCGACTGAAGCTGGAATTTGCGGTGCCGGGGGAAAAATGAGAGTCCCTGCTCAGGGCTGAAATTCAGCAGGTTCTGAGAGGAAATTTTGAGTAGTTCGGAGAATGGGCAGATTCCACCTCTGGCTGGCCCCAGAATGGGGTGGGAATTGAGATTGTGCAGCATGGAGGCAATGAAGGATTGGACCATGGGATAGACTTGTGGGTGTTGGAGGCTGATGGCCAAATATGGCCTTTTCAGGCTCCTGCCTCGGTGTGCCTGTTTTCCAATGAGACAAACCGAGACAGGAAGATCATTTTATTACAATTTATCAGAATATTCAGACAAAATTGATTCCTCATTCAAAGAGGGAACCCTGATCTTCAGTTTACATCCCCTTTTATAGTTAACAGAACAAAGAAACCTGAAAGAGAAAAGTTGATTGGACGGGATAATAGTATACATATTTATTAAAATGTGGTCTGAAGGGGAATAAATTCTAAGGAGAAAGGTTGTTTAGGGTTCACAAGAGATAAGCCAGACCCCAATTTGTACTAACAAACTTTTCTTATCTGGAGCTAGTCTCCAGCTGCTTTATCAGTTTAGGAATGTTAAAAGCTAATAAATCTTGAACATCACTTGAAAAGAAAGAATATAAATCAGATTAAAATGCAAACTAACTATATTAGTTAAGAAATAACAAAAGCCATGTTATTTTCCCCTCAGGGCAAACTCTTGGACTTTCAGCTAGGTGGGAAAACCTGGAAGCTTTCAGATTCGGGTTTTCCCAGATGTGCCAACGTGGCTATTTTAATAAAGTGGAATTTCGAGGAACTTCTTGCCTCAGATTCTCATTTTATTTGGGATGCTACTTGGAACTCTGAGAATCCCACTTTATCAGGGTACCCCCCATAAACAGCTGTTAAATAATCTTCCAACTCGATCGCTTATTGGGAAGGTGAACAAAGGCAGATTTGACTATCAGGCACAAGGAGTTTTGAAATCACCTCCACTTTAGGATTAGTACAGGGCCGTGATGGTGAACCTATGGCACGCTTGCCCTAAGTGGCACGCATAGCCATGTTGCCGGCATGTGTGGCCTTGCCTGTCCGTCTTCCAAGTGTCTGGCGCACTGTACTTCATGCACCTGGCAGTGGTGAAAACCAGCATGCGCATGCACACCGGTGAGCTGATCGTCATGTGCCCCAGAACCCGGAAGTTCAGCTTTTCTGGAGCATGGCCACAATAAGTGTGCCCACATGAAATGTGCAGGTATGTGACATTTCCGCACCTTTTTGGCACTTGGTGCAGAAAAGGTTCGCCATCCCTGGCTCAGAGACTTCTAAGAACCAACCAGGATAGTTTCCAAACCATGATCAGGGTCTTATGGTTATATGTGAGTCCAACTAATTGTGGCATGTTTCACATCTGGTGGCCATAAAAACCCATGGTTTCTGCCTTATGCAAACCGGCCAAAGGCTGATGGTCTCTTCAGGTGTGTTTGTTGTTTTCCAAAATGGTGGTCACGTGTGGAGAGTTGTTGGTCTGCGTCCTTGTTTTTCAAACTTTAAGATGAATGGACTTCCAGCCCCAGAATTCCCCACCCAACAATGCATCTCCCAGGATTCATTGGCCATCAAGCTGTCCAGGGAATTCTGGGAATTAAAGTCAGTTCATCTTCAAGTTCCCAGTCTGAAAAATGCTGGTCTGTATTCTCCCCTTGTGTCAGGAGTTAAACTCTGCACCAAAACTTGGCTAATCCACACATTTCTGAATAAGCAGGAGACAATTTTGCAGAATCCTTGGTTTTTTGGCTAATCCCTGATTAGGCTTCCTCCTGTTTAAGCTTTTGTTTTATATCTCTGGTTTTTATCTTTCTCTCCCCCACTTGGAAGACCCAGCCCTGCATGGCTTCTCCCCGACAGGAGCCTCTCCTCGAAAGACAGGAAGCCAAAGCGAAACTGGAAAAATCCTGGGGGCTGTGCCCCCCCCCCCAAAAAATTTTTTTTTAGCCCTGGGACCCATAAACCAGGATAGTCTTTCCCAAGGAATCAGGGGTGGGGGGAGCTGCCCGAGATCCCCTCCTCCTTCCTGGCCATCTTGGGCCTTTTCTATGGGTCTGGGCTTTGCTTTCCCAAGTGCCTTATGCATGGAAAGAGGTGGCAGTGGAACATGGGATGAGCTCCCCCT
>NW_022473905.1:0-6771 GCF_009769535.1 Thamnophis elegans | reverse complement strand
CTTGGAATCTTAGAGGACAATCTCTCAAATGTGAGCCAACAACGTGTGGCAGCAGCCAAAAAGATCCATTGCAATCCTAGGCTGCATCAAGAGAAGGAGAGAATCCAAATGACGTGAAGTATTGGTATCGCTTTATAATGTCATGGAAAAAACCACCCTTGAATAGCGCATGGATGGAGAACCTTTTCAGCACCAAGTGCTCTTGTCAGGGACGTGATCTGGAAAAGGATTGCCCAGTGTGCATGAGCACCAGGCAGCTCCTCTTCCAGTTTCTGGCATGCACGCGTGCAATGATCAGTTGGCTGGTGTGCATGCGCTTATGGAAACCGAAATACCACCTCTTCCAGTTTCTGGCACTGCAATGCACGCAAATGCCAGCTGATCATTGTGCACACGTGTGCACCAGAAACCCAGAAGAGCAACAGGCAAGGCCGCGCATGCCAGGCAACATGGCTTTGCGTTCCATTTAGCTTGAACTGAGAAGCTGAGGCAGTGGGCACCATTTCCCCTCCTGAGGCCTCCGTGCATCCTGGGTTCCCAGAAACCCTCTGCCGGCCAAATGCTTTTTTCTTAATTTTGCAGTTTCAGTATGTGGGCCTTGCGAAGGTAAGGCATGAGCTCAGCCGGCGGGTGGCCGGGGTGATTTGGGTGGGGCAGCCTCATGGTCCCACGTGGGTCGGATTAATGGCTTCAGTGGGATTTATCTGGCCTGCGGGCCATAGTTTGAGGACCCCTGGAATAGGGTCTCCTTCTTGAGCAGAGGGTTGGACTAGAAGACCTCAAAGTTCCCTTCCAACCGTTTTATTTTGTTATAACTTCTGTTATAGGTACATATGTTTAGCATGCTAAATACCGATTGGAATATGCTGATTTACACTGTGATATTATCATACTTACACATTGGATTATATACCCTGTGAGGAAGACTTGGGTTCTTTTCTCATAATAATTATCTGATACTTAATAAATCAAGCTCAAAAGTTATGGTCTTTGGGAAATGACATCGTAGCCATAGATGGTCAGCCAATAGAGCAAGTAAGACCTTTCCTTACCTGGGGTAGTTTTCTCTGAGACTGAATCTTGGCTCCCTCATCATCAAAGGAGCTCAGTTAGATCAAAGACAGGAGTGAAAGTGGTGCTTAAAAGAAAACCTCATAGCTCTCCAGATTCCTCAGCCCCAATTATTGAACTTAGTGAGGCCAAGGTTTTCCCCATGTTCTGACATCAATCTGATGTTTGGGGCTTCAGAGAGAAACCACCAGCAGAACCAACTGAATCCCAGCCGCTGAGGAGTATCTTGGGGTGGACAAAAGGACTCCAGCTGCTGCCCCTCAGAGCTGATTTGGGAATTTTCACAATTTCTGCTTTGCCTAAAATCAGAAAATATGGGTATTGAGATAAAATTTAATCTATGGAAACTGACAGACTCAGAAAATTGTCGCTGTTAGAACAGACAGAATTTCAATTAAAGACCAATCTTGTATTGTACAACTGACAAATTGTATTAGGAACTGAAATCTCCATAATTCTTGTGCAATTGGAGAAGAAGCTAAAAAGATTCCTCCACAAAGAATCTGGGCCATTTAAGCATTAAAATATGCAGCAATGTTCAAAAATTATAGTAGGCCGTTTATTGTAATAGAATACTTCAGTTGGCATTTGCACATGTTAATCTAATTAAAATAAATTTTAGTAGTGAGATACAGTAATTTGATTTACATTGTTTATAGTTTTTTACTTTATTTATTATTTTCCACTTTTATAATACATTCTTGCTAATATTCTTTAATATTTTAAACAATGTCTAATTAAGAAATTATTCTAATGCTTTCCTGAGAACAAGATTGGATTTATTAAAATCTAATATTGTAGACTTGATCTGACCCCAAATATAACACAGCATTCTTCATTGTGGAAGGTTTTTGAATGCAGCTCAGAATCTGATAAGTCCAGTGAAACTCTGAAGATGAGGCTACGGATTATCAGCTTTTATTTCTGCAGAAAGCAAAAGACTGGATGACCTTTTGGTCTCCCACCTTAACAAAGCAGGCAGAGAGAGAAAAACTTTTCCAAACATCTTACAGCTCACAAAGCTTGCACAGAACATCATTGCTATAGAAACATAAATTGATATCATGTGAATTTCATGAGTTTTCTCAGTGCTCAGAAAACAATGGATTTTAAAAGGGAAAAGAAATACATTTTCTGGCGTATAACTCAGAGCTTTGTTAGGGAATGCAGAACTTATATTTTAAATTACAAACAAGGAAGGCTCCTTGCAGAATCCACATTTTACTTTTCACAAGGCGTTACTTTGCTAGGCTAAGCTTGGCAATTTGCCTAGAACCAGGATGGCGAACCTCTGGCACGCGTGCTACAGGTGGCACATGGAGCCATTTGTCAGTGCACATAAAGTGTTGCCCTCTTAGCTGGCAAGAGTGCATGTGCGCAGTGGCCAGTTGAGTTCAGCCTTTTTTAAAGCCATTTTTCGGCCTCCCTAGGCTCCAGAGGCTTTATAGGAGCCTGAGGAGGGCGAAAACAGACCCCCCCCCCCCGAGTCCCTGAAGCCACCAGAGACCAAAAAAAGGGCCCTAAGGTAAGGTGACCAGATTTTCAGATTGGAAAAGAGGGACACCCTTGACCGGGGGGGGGGGGGCCTTGAAAAAAAAAAAATGGCCCTACAGGCAAACGGCCCTAAGGGCAAAGCTTGGGAACAGACTTCTGGTTTGCTGGTAGGGCAGGTTTAAGCCCTCTGGAGCCTTCAGTGACCTTCAAGGGGCTTCCCTGAAGACTCCAGAGGACTAAAAACGACCCCACAAGCAAATTGGAAGTGACTTCTGGTTTGCTCGTAGGGTCATTTTTGGTCGTCCAGAGCCTTCAGGGAGGCCTCCTGAGGGCGCCTGAAGGCTCCGGACAGCTTTAACCCGCCCTATGAACAAACCAGATGTCACTTCCAGTTTGCTTAGAGGGTCGTTTTTAGTCCTCTGGAGGCTTCAGAGAAGCTCCTGAAGCCTCCAGAGGGCCTCCAGGGAGGCATTGGAGTCTGTTTTCGCCCTCCCTAGGCTCTTATAAAACCTGTAGCACCTGGGGAGGGTGAAAAAAGCATGCAAAAAAGGGGGGTCACGGCTGTTATGCATGCATGCACGTTGGGGGGGAAGTGCCACACATTGCATTATGGGTGCAGCATTCCCGCGCATGACCTCCCTGAGCTCCCCGCTTATGGCACGTGAGCCAAAAAAGGTTTGCCATCGCTGCTCTAAAGTTTTATCCATGCAGTTGGCATCTGAGGTTACCATGGAGCGTCTCTCACCAGCAATTTAACAAAAGCTGAATTAGGTTACACTCTGTGTATGCTCTAATCCAGTGATGGCAAACCTTTTAGAGACCGAATGCCCAAACTGCAACCCAAAACCCACTTGTTTATCTTGGATTGCCAACACGACAATTTAACCTGAATAATGAGGTTTTCGTTTAGAAAAACAACTCATAGGTGATTAATGTCTTTTCTCTGAAAAACCCCCCACAATAGCAGCACTTTCAAAGGTACAAACACCTTTTTATTGAAAGGTAAAACTTTGCATTTGGCGTGCTTTTGATTATTGTGACCTTTGCTGTTGAATGCACGCTGATAATTTTTCTAACCTTGACTCAGACTTTGGAAGTTTGAGAGCAACACATGCAGCATTCAGGTCATCTCTTCGTCCAGGGGTGTCAAACTTAGAGTGACCAGATGTCCCCCATTTGGCGGGACAGGCACGCCTTCTCATAATTTTTCCCGCGTCCTGGGCCATTCCCAAAAGATCCCGCTTAATTTTGGTGCCTTCTTCGACTCGCTCCCATCCGCTGCCGCTCACATGGGCGGGGTAGCGTAGCGAGTGAGCAGGCGGATGGGCGGGGCAGCGAGCTCGCCTTTCCAGCCCCACTTCCGGACAAGCCATGGGAAAGCCTCTGCGAAAAGAGCCACCTGGGGCCGCCGCTTCTTCTCTGAACTCAGAGTAAGTGATGGGCAGGGTGAGTGAGCGGGCGGATGGTGGTGGGATCACTGCCCGCTGCACTGCAGCTGACTTGCCCTGGGCCGGGCGGGCTGGGAGGCTTTGGGCGTCCAGGCGGGAAGAGCGCGGAGGAAGGCAGTGTGGCGCTCGACGCAACTCTGCTACTTCTGCTGGAGGAGCCCCTAGATAGGGAAGGCGGGTGGCGGGATGGAGCAAGGGAGCGCAAGCAGCGCATCTCGGGCTCATATGCAGACGGAGCTCTCCAGGCACAGGAGCACTGGAAAAGTGCTCCGCTCATGCACCCACCGGGACGGAGCACGCTCGCTCGCTCGCTCCAACCCTGCCTGCCGGCACGCTAAAGTGCCAGCATGACTTTGAAGTGCTGGCTTGCTTGCCTTCCACGTCGGCCCTCGCCGAAGGCAAGCCAGCCCTTCAAAGTCATGCCGGCAGTTTAGAACTCGGCCGCCATTCAGCGAAACACCCAGTGTTCGCACGCCCACAGGATGGCGCCGGGAAGGAGAGGAACTGCGTGGGTCCCGCTGCTCATGGTACGGGTGAGGGTTGGGCAGCTGAGGGTGGGGGTGGCTGCTGCCGAGGCCTCTAGCCTTGCAATCCTGGGCGGGGAAGGCGAAGGTTCACTCCGGAGCTGCGGAAGACCCTTGCACTGGGAGGCCTTCGCATTGGGAATCCCCCACTCCACCCATTCGGATTACCCCCAAACCCAAAGGAGCCTGGGTGCAGGGGTGCAGGCCAGGGAAGACGGGGTTTGGGGGCTCGGAGGAGGAAGGGGCGATCTCCCACTCCATTCGTCTGTCCCGCTGCAGAGCTCCTCCTGGGGGAGGGGGAGGCGGCGAGTGCGCTGATCCCTGTTTGCAAGACCAGCCCTCTGCCTTCTTGTCCCGTTGGGAAGGGGATGGGTGGGAGACAAGAAGGGGGCAGGCTGGCCTCGCTGCTTGCATTTCCCGTATTCCCCCCCTCCCAATATAGGTGCAGAGAAAGAGCCAGGCTTCAGAAAGGAAAGGATATTTTTAATAATTTTCTTTGAATATGATTTCCCATTGAGGAAAAGGGGAGTTTTAATTCCCCACCAGTAAAAAAAAAGTTTAGTCTTTGAAGGGCCCTTGTGTGACATCTCCCTGTGTGTGTGTGTCTGTGTGTGTCTGTGTGTGTTCTTCGGCCCGCTTTACCAATGGGGGCCCGGGGTAGGTGGAGTCTGGTGAGCCTCCCGGGCTGAGAAATTGGAAGGAGTGATTTTCCGAACGCTCCGAGGAGTGAAAGTATTTAGCTGTTTGCTGCCTGTTGCGAAAGGTTTCCCAAGGCCCAAGTTAACTTCAGTGCTCTGGCTTTGGGGAATGGTTTTTTGCAGTGGAAAGTCATGTCCGGGATTCCACCGGTTTGTCCTGCAAGTATTAGGCGCCGGGCTATCCCTCCTTGAGCTCAGCGGAGCTTGCTGTCAGGTTGGATCAGTGTTATCAGCTCCGGAGAAAATCTTGTAAACGTGGGATATGTAAGAGCGAAATTGAGGCTCCACAGAAATAGGCTGCCGGTCCTGTCCGCGGACAAGCAGCTGAAAGGCTATTTAAAGCAACCTGTAACTTCGAGGCGCTTTGCTGAGAACTGTTGCGCGACTTGAGAGAAGGAAAAAAAAAATTTCTGGCTAAAAGCCGGATGGGGATCCCCGGGAAATTTCTTAAAGCTTTGCACGATGCGGTATGCTCTTCGGGGGAAGAGGCAGAGACTCCTGTGGGGATATTATTCCTATGAAATTATTATAAACCTTAGAACTTTTCCTTAAAAGACCAGGGAATTTCAAAATCTGATTTAGGAACTTTGCTTTTAGGAACTGTCGAATTTCCTTTTACAATGATTTAGCTCAGTTAAATATTGTCAAGTAAAAGCAAATAAGAGTTACCAAAAAAAGGGGTATTCATAGGCATCATCAACTTAATAATTCATCGCTATTAACCCATTTTTCCATGCATCCTGCAGATATAAATAATGCATTTACCATGTTTATGTGACCTAGTTAAACAGGACCCACTGATCCCACTTAGTTTTTTTTTGTTTTTTTACTATTTGCTGACCTCTGTCTCCCACCCCCAGTATATCTAATCCATTAGATTAGTACAACAAAACACAAATGCCAGTTTTGGAAAATGCATCTCCATCAGTATGTGAAGGAAAGGAATGTGGATCACTCTTGTGAGATTATGCCTGGGGCAGCAGGGATCTACAGTACAGTATAGTATGCTGTCTCTTAGGGTTTATTGAACATAGGAGAATAATATGAGAGGGATTTGATGTAAAATAAGCTCTTTTAATGAATTCAAAATCAACACAGCAAACAAGACATGGGAGTGAACATAATATACACTTTAACAATTTTTTTTTCTTTTAGCCATCAAATACTGCAGCAAGTGTGTCAGTAATAATAACAAGACAGGCATAGGATTTTCCAGCCAGGTTAATTTTACTTTTTTATGGTTTTGATGTTGTATTTAATTTTATCTGTATTAGAAACTTATGAAGGCTGTGCAACATTTTGAGGTGATATAGAGTATGTAAAGGCATGAATACAGTAGAACCTCTGGTCACAACCATAATTCGTTCCATAACTTTGGTCGCAAACTGATTCGGTCATGAATCAAACCTAATTTTGGAAATTTGGCGCTTACAAAAAAAATGGTGCAGAAGGGGAAATCAGCAGCGGGGGGGGGGGGGAGAATGTGAATATTTTGGTCAGAAGCGTTCGTGACCAGAGGTTCTACTGTATAACATC